>NC_088417.1:85210611-85385611 GCF_034236695.1 Oncorhynchus nerka
CAAGACGTGAGATGTCATCTGGAGAGAGAGGGGAGAAAGAGGTCAGAGCACAGGGTAGGGCAGTGTGAGCAGAACCAGCGGTGTCGTTTGACTTAGCAAACGAGGATCGGATGTCGTCGACCTTCTTTTCAAAATGGTTGACGAAGTCATCTGCAGAGAGGGAGGAGGGGGGAGGGGAGGAGGATTCAAGAGGGAGGAGAAGGTGGCAAAGAGCTTCCTAGGGTTAGAGGCAGATGCTTGGAATTTAGAGTGGTAGAAAGTGGCTTTAGCAGCAGAGACAGAGGAGGAAAATGTAGAGAGGAGGGAGTGAAAGGATGCCAGGTCTGCAGGGAGGCGAGTTTTCCTCCATTTCCGCTCGGCTGCCCGGAGCCCTGTTCTGTGAGCTCGCAATGAGTCGTCGAGCCACGGAGCGGGAGGGGAGGACCGAGCCGGCCTGGAGGATAGGGGACATAGAGAGTCAAAGGATGCAGAAAGGGAGGAGAGGAGGGTTGAGGAGGCAGAATCAGGAGATAGGTTGGAGAAGGTTTGAGCAGAGGGAAGAGATGATAGGATGGAAGAGGAGAGAGTAGCGGGGAGAGAGAGCGAAGGTTGGGACGGCGCGATACCATCCGAGTAGGGGCAGTGTGGGAAGTGTTGGATGAGAGCGAGAGGGAAAAGGATACAAGGTAGTGGTCGGAGACTTGGAGGGGAGTTGCAATGAGGTTAGTGGAGGAACAGCATCTAGTAAAGATGAGGTCGGCGTATTGCCTGCCTTGTGAGTAGGGGGAAGGTGAGAGGGTGAGGTCAAAAGAGGAGAGGAGTGGAAAGAAGGAGGCAGAGAGGAATGAGTCAAAGGTAGACGTGGGGAGGTTAAAGTCGCCCAGAACTGTGAGAGGTGAGCCGTCCTCAGGAAAGGAGCTTATCAAGGCATCAAGCTCATTGATGAACTCTCCGAGGAACCTGGAGGGCGATAAATGATAAGGATGTTAAGCTTGAAAGGGCTGGTAACTGTGACAGCATGGAATTCAAAGGAGGCGATAGACAGATGGGTAAGGGGAGAAAGAGAGAATGACCACTTGGGAGAGATGAGGATCCCGGTGCCACCACCCGCTGACCAGAAGCTCTCGGGGTGTGCGAGAGCACGTGGGCGGACGAAGAGAGAGCAGTAGGAGTAGCGGTGTTGTCTGTGGTGATCCATGTTTCCGTCAGAGCCAAGAAGTCGAGGACTGGAGGGAGACATAGGCTGAGATGAACTCTGCCTTGTTGGCCGCAGATCGGCAGTTCCAGAGGCTACCGGAGACCTGGAACTCCACGTGGGTCGTGCGCGCTGGGACCACCAGATTAGGGTGGCTGCGGCCATGCGGTGTGGAGCGTTTGTATGGTCTGTGCAGAGAGGAGAGAACAGGGATAGACAGACACATAGTTGACAGGCTAGAGAAGAGGCTACGCTAATGCAGAGGAGATTGGAATGACAAGTGGACTACACGTCTCGAATGTTCAGAAAGTTAAGCTTACGTAGCAAGAATCTAATTGACTAAAATGATTAAAATGATAGAGTACTGCTGGGGTAGGCTAGCTGCGTTGTTGACACTACCCTAATCAAGTCGTACCGTTGAGTGTGAAGTTTCTACAATGCTGCTTATCGGGAGCTAGCTGGCTAGCTAGCAGTGTTGGTTACGTTACGTTGCGTAGGAGAATGACAAAGCAAAAAGCAGCGATTACAGCCTTGATTCTTCTTGGGTATGACGCTACAAGCTTGGCACACCTGTATTTTGGGAGTTTCTCCCATTCTTCTCTGCATATCCGCTCAAGCTCTGTCAGTTTGGATGGAGAGCGTTGCTGCACAGCTATTTTCAGGTCTCTCCAGAGATGTTAGATCAGGTTTAAGTCCTGGCTGGGGCACTCAAGAACATTCAGAGACTTGTCCCGAAGCTACTCCTGCGTTGTCTTGGCTGTGTGCTTATGGTCGTTGTCTTTTTGGAAGGTGAACCTTCGCCCCAGTCTGAGAGGTCCTGGGAGCTCTGAAGCAGGTTTTCATCAAGGATCTCTGTACTTGGTTCTGTTCATCGTTGCCTTGATCCTGACTAGTCTCCCGGTTCCTGCCGCTGAAAAACATCCCCACAGCATGATTCTGCCACCACCATGCTTCACCGTAGGGATAGTGCCAGGTTTCTTCCAGATGGGACGCTTTGCATTCAGGGCAAAGAGTTCAATCTTGGTTTCATCAGACCAGAGAATTTTATTTATCATTGTCAGTGTCCTTCAGGTGCTTTTTGGCAAACTCCAAGCGGGCTGTCATGTGCCTTTTACTAAGGTGTGGCGTCCGTCTGGCCACTCTACCATAAAGGCTTGATTGATGTAGTGTTGCAGAGATGGTGGTCCTTCTGGAAGGTTCTCCCATCTCCAAATAGGAACTCAGGAGCTCTGTCAGCGTGACCATCCGGTTCTTGGTCACGTCCTTGACCAAGGCCGTTCTCCCCCGATTGCTCAGTTTGGCCGGGCGGCCAGCTCTAGGAAGAGTCTTGCTGGTTCCAAACTTCTTCCGTTTAAGAATGATGGCCACTGTGTTCTTGAGGACCTTCAATGCTGCATAAATGTTGTAGAAACGTCAAGGATCATCAATGGAAAGAGGATGCACCTGAGCTTAATTTCAAGTCTCATAGCAAAGGGTCTGAATACTTATGTAAATAAGGTATTTCTGTTTTACTTTTAATACATTTGCTAAACTCCAAGCGGGCTGTCATGTGACTAGTCTCCCAGTGCTGTAATGCACCCCCCAACCCCTCTTTTTACGCTGCTGCTACTCTGTTTATCATATCTGCATAGTCACTTTAACTATATATTCATGTACATACTACCTAAATTGGGCCAACCAACCAGTGCTCCTGCACATTGGCTGACCGGGCTATCTGCATTGTGTCCCACCCACCACCCAACAAATCCTCTCTTACGCTACTCCTACTCTCTGTTCATCATATATGCATAGTCACTAACTTCTTAGGGCTGCAATCCTGTCAACGGGATGATATGACAACAGCCAGGGAAAGTGTAGGACGCCAAGTTCAAAACAACAGAAATCTCATAATTAAAATTCCTCAAACATACATGTATGTATTTTATACCGTTTTAAAGGTAATCTTGTTGTTAATCCGTGTCCGATTTCAAATATGCTTTACAGCGAAAGCACCACAGACGATTGTTAGGTCACCACCAAGCCACAGAAAAACACAGCCATTTTTCCAGCCAAACAGAGCACAAAGAGATAAAATGAATCACTAACCTTTGATTTGATTTGATTTTATTAGGATCTCTTTTAGTCCCCATTTGGACTAATCTTCCAAGAGTCCTTAACATTTGAACCTTTGATGATCTTCATCAGATGACACTCATAGGACTTCATGTTACACAATACATGTATGTTTTGTTTGAAAGTTTATATAAAAAAATCTGAGTGTACATTGGCACGTTACGTTCACTAGTTCCAAAAACATCCAGTGATTTTTGCATAGCCGCATCGATACAACAGAAATACTCATCATAAATGTAGATGATAATACAAGTTATACACATGGAATTATAAATATACCTCTCCTTAATGCAACGGCTGTGTCAGATTTCAACAAAACTTTACGGAAAAAGCAAACCATGCAATAATCTGAGACGGCACTCAGAAAATTAATGAAATTAGCCGGCATGTTGGAGTCAACAGAAACCAGAAATTACATGATAAATATTCCCTTACCTTTGATGATCTTCATCAGAATGCACTCCCAGGAATAGCAGTTCCACAATAAATGCTTGATTTGTTCGATAATGCCCGTTATTTATGTCCAAGTAGCTACTTTTGTTAGCGTTAGGTACACATATCCAAATGCTCGTGCGTTTGGACAAAAACTTTGGACAAAAACTTCAAAAAGTTATATTACAGGTCGAAGAAACATTTCAAACTAAGTATAGAATCAATCATTAGGATGTTTTTATCATAAATCTTAAATAAAGTTCCAACCGGAGAATTACTTTGTTTCTACAGGAGCAACAGAACGCAAGTCTATACCATGTGGAATGCGCGTGACCAGGAAATGGCTCTCTGCCAGTAACTTGACTCATTCAGCTCTTATTCAGTCCCACAACACAGTAGAAGCCTCATTCAAGTTTTTAAAGATGGTTGACATCTAGTGGAAGCCATAGGAAGTGCAACTTCATTCATATCCCAATCTGAATACAATAGGGCCCGAGTTGAAAATCGACCAACCTCAGATTTCTCACTACCTGATTTGGATTTCTTCTCAGGTTTTTGCCTGCCATATGAGTTATGTTATACTCACAGACATCGTTCAAACAGTTTTAGAAACTTCTGTGTTTTCTATCCAATACTAATAATAATATGCATATATTAGCAACTGAGACTGAGGAGCAGGCTGTTTCATCCAAGCTACTCAATACTGCCCCTGCAGCCATAAGAAGTTAACCATATCTGCATGTATATACTACCTCAATCAGCCTGACTAACCAGTGTCTGTATGTAGCCTCGCTACTGTTATAGCCTCGCTACTGTATATAGCCTGTCTTTTTACTGTTTTATTTCTTTACTTACCTATTGTTCACCTAATACCTTTTTTGCACTATTGGTTAGAGCCTGTAAGTAAGCATTTCACTGTAAGGTCTACACCTGTTGTATTCGGCACACGTGACAAACTTTGATTTGAAATGTGGAAAAAGTCAAGTGGTCTGAATGCACTGTATTTGTGATGGTACGCTGCAGGGACCAGTCAACAATGATTGCGAATATGTGATTGTACGTGTCAAAGGGTTTAAGTACCCCTAACTAGTGTCTTCAATATTCCCATGATGTCAACAAATACTAATTCATGTGTTCTTTTCTATTGTTCTGTTTGTCTGGCTCGCTAGGCGGGGATGGCCTTGTATAAGACCGTTCCTAAGAACCCCTACTACTTCTGGTCTGTCATGAGTCTGGTCATGCAGGTAGGCATGCTCTCTCACTAAATATATAGCTTGATTGACTGTGTGAGTCTGTCTGTGTGACTGTGTTTGTTTACTTTCTGTGTGTGTTTCAGGCCATCTCTGCGCAGGATGAGAAGTTGGCCCAGACCATGTTCCTGCCCCTGGCTGAACGCATGGTGGAGAAGATGGTGAAGGAGGAGAAGATCGAGGCTGAGGCTGAGGTTCAACTGTACTTTATGATCCTGGAGCGGCTGGGGAAGTATGTGGAGGCTCTGGACATGGTCCGCGGTCCACTGGGAGGTAAGAATGGACAGAGATTCTGTGTGCGTGTGTGAGAGACGATTTGTACAGCTTCTGGGTTGTTCGCTGTGTGACACCGTTCATGTCTTTCTACTCACTCTGTGTATGTTTGCCGTCTCATAGAGAAGTTGACCAGTGAGTTGCAGAGCAGGGAGAATAAGTGTATGATGATGTACCAACGACTGCAGCTCTGGCCTGAATGCAACGCTCTGTCCTACAAGCTACTGCTCAAAAAGTGAGTACACACATTTATATCAAACTCACATTTATGCACACACTTCAGCATTGCTCTTACAAAGTTGGTCTTTATTTCTCTCCCCCTTTCTCTTGCTCTCTTCCCTTCCCTCTTCCCCTTCCCCCCTTTCCTCGTTCTCAATCTCTCTACAGTCCTGATGATTGGCAGTTCTATCTCTCCTACTTTGACTCTCTTTTCCATCTCATGGACAAGTCCTGGAGCCCACCTAATGAGGAAGAGCAGTGAGTACTGTGTGTTGTCAGGGTTTCGGTTAGGAAAATGTGGCGCCGGACAACGTGACCGGGAAGATTTTAATTTACCGGACCCATTACGGCATCCACCCACTGTGCTCAAAATGACAGAAATCACATTTAGATTATGGTAATGCAACTTCACAGAACATTCAACTCCTGTAACGAAGCAGAAAATAAAATGTAATTTTCAAACATTTGCTAAAATGCAATTCAGGGGAAAAGTCCATTCTAAACGGCACACCTGATGAGAGCGGTTCTATATGTGACATTGTTGAAAATCTCCATTAGAAACTTAGAAAGAGGGGGTGATCTAAAGATGCAACAACTAGGATGGGTTGCTAATATGATTAGGATTGTGCCTTTGGCTTCTGGACAATGAAGGATAGTTGATATGAAAGCCAATGGAACAGGAGAGCAATGGCACATGAGGAAGTCTTTCATAGGAGGTGCGTCGAGTAGGCTAGGGAAGGAAATATGAATACATTTGCCAAAATTATATCATTACTCCTGTCTATACATAAATAAAATCATACTCCACCAGAAAGCATGACTTATCCACAGCGGAATCGAGGATCATTAGATTAAAATAATATATATATATATATATATAAAATAACTATTAGAAGAGGCCATTGCTTGTTAGAGATTCTGCTCTTGGTGGAAGTTTTACCTCGTAGAAGAGATGGGCTGATCAAACAAACTATCTTCTTTGCCTCCCCTTCTTTCTCTAGCTGTGTGGAGGGTCCAGTGCAGACCACTGTGGCGGAGGCAGTGAAGTTTGTGGTGGACAGGATGGAGGAGGAGGACAAGAAGGATTCTCGTCCTCTCAGAGGTCCCTACATGGCCTGCCTGGAACTCATACACAGACTGAGACAGAGGGGCTGTCCTGATGAGGAAGAGCTAGGTACACACACACAAACACACACTAGTGCTGCTGTTATTTTTGGAACTCGGTTCAATTATTTGAATTGCATTTGTTTTTCTGTGAGCTCGATGCACAGTTTCTCTAGAGATCAGATCGAACTGTGCAATGTAGTAGGGATTTGTAGTTTCCAAAAGGCCAATATTCTACATAGTTTAGCGCTGAAAATGTGGTAATTAACTACAAGGACCATAATCCGTTGCGCGTCCGCCTACTTGTCCGATCTGTATGGAGCTTATTATACCTCAGTGGTGTGGAGCACACGCGGAGACGGAGAGAACGCGCACTAAAGAGGGAAAGAGAGGGGCAGAAAGCAGTTGCTTTGGATTTTTTCTACCTGAAAATACTGCACATGATCTAAGTGATTGATAGTTGGTATTCAGCAGTCAGAAAAGTATGCCTGATTTACTTTCGAAGAACTACTAAAATAGTGATTTTGTCTGACAACATAGGCAGCAGCTCTATAGAGATGCGATGACTTGGAATTAAATAAAGTCATCAAATAAAACAAATGTAATGTACACAAACTGAAATATTTAATTAAAGTAAATGAATGATAGTTAATAAGGGATAAGCCGTAATGGGCAGTCACTACCATCATGGGACTTTTATTCAACTTAATAGTTGTATTTTGTGCTATACCATTTAACCCACATAATGCATTTGTCTAAAAATGATGATTGAAACCGATATTGAAAACCGTGATGATTTTTAAATTGATGAACCGAGACCGAACCAACCTCAAAAAGCACTAACGCACACCTTACAGTTTCCTTGGCTGTTGACAGTTTATTTGCGTTGTGTGTAAGTCGCTCTGGATAAGAGCGTCTGCTCAATGACTTAAATGTAAATGTAAATGTTGTGTTTTTATTGGTTGTCTACAGGAGATCCGTTGGAGTTGATGCTTCAGTTCTTTAGGAAGTTTGGAGACAAACCCTGCTGTATTACAGACCTGAAGATATATTTACACCTACTTCCCCCTGAGCAACACACACAGGTACACACACACCTGCAGAACACCACCAGTAGTGGGAATCTATCACCAAGCCCCTGATGAGTTGGACAATTCTGCTCCTCCTTCCCTCTCCTATTCTCCCTCTTCCTCTCCTCCTCCCTGTAGTTTAAAAACCGTCTGGGGGAGTTGGTTCCGTTGGGGGAGGTGGGTGAGGATGGCTTTGGGTTTCCGGGGGATACGAAGGCGTTGCAGAGACACCTGTGTGTGTGTCAGCTGAGCCGGGTGCTGGGACTGCAACACACTCTGGACACAGAGGGCAAACTATGCCTCATCACAGAACTCAAAGCCCACTACCACTATGGACTACAGTTTGGTAAGGACAGCCATTCTATCGGTCCCTATCTTTATCTATCCCTTTCCGTCTAGCCATCCAAAATGTGATGCATCTAGCTTAAAAACTGCTGGAAGAGATGCAATGGCAATTTTGTGAAGAACCAGAAAATAGTTTCTGACAATAGTGTGTGTGTAAAACAGGGAAGTCGTGTCTGAAGACGGAGCTCCAGTTCTCTGATACGTACTGTCTCATGGTCGCTCACGTCTACATCGACCTCTGGACAGAAACTGGTGAGTCATCGTCTTAATTTCTCTCTCTTTCTCTCATCTACCTGCCTTCTCTCTCTGCCTCTCTCTTTGCCTCTCTCTGCATCTTTCTCTCTGTCTCCCTGCCTTTCACTCTCTGCCTCTCTTTCCCTCTCTCGCTCTTGGTTTCTCTGTTTGTTAACATACTGTGTGTGTGTGTGTGTGTCTCTGTGCGTGTTAGGCGACGAGAACATGCTGTGGCAGTGTCTAGGAGTATTAGAGGAGGGTTTGTCCTACAGTCCCTCCAACGCTCAGTTCAAACTACTGCTGCTGCTTCTTTTCTGTCGCCTCGGAGCCTTCCAGCCCGTAGTGGACCTCTACTCCAGTCTGGATGCCAAGCACGTACAGCACGACACCATAGGGTGGGTCTCGAGTACACACACACACTCACAAGTTTTACTATCCTTGTGAGCTAAAATAGATTTCCATTCAAAATCCTATTTTCCTTAACTCCAATAAACCTAACACCTAATTGTAAAGCCAACCCCTAAGCCCAATTCTAACCCTAAACCTAACCCCTAAACCTAACCCCTGAGTCTAAAATAGTCTTTGTCCTCATGGGGGACCAGGGAAATGTCCCCACGAGGGAGGATTTTCCTTGTTTCACTATCCATGTGGGGACTTCCGGTACCCATTAGGATAGTAATACACACACCCCAGGGTTTCCGTTAACTGGTAATGGCCGGCTTTTGGCCCCCCCAAAAAATGAACAATTCGATTTTAAATAAAATAATAAAGTCCCATTGAGAAATAATGCATTTTATCCTATATATTGATTTGAAAAGCCAAGCTGTTTTTAATTGTGCACACTGTTTAAGACGTGATAGTATTTAGAATTGTTGTGCAATGAATGTGCTGATAAAAGCGCATGTTTTACTCCAGCAGCAACCAGCTGGGGATCTGCAGGAGAAATCAGCTCCTCAGCTGGTTGCTGCTGGAGTAAAATGCGCTTTAAAAAGCCCAATAATTGCGCAACAATTATAAAGGCAATCGCATGTTAATAAGAAAATGATAATAAGCAAATAAGAAAATGCTCATCCAGAAGCGGCGCGGGACATTAATGCAGGCAAACTTAAATCTGTTTTACCTCATTTCTACCAGCATGTTAAATGTGCAACCAGAGGGAAAAAAAACTCTAGACCACCTTTACTCCACACACAGAGACACATCCATGCACTCCCTCGCCCTCCTTTTTGGCAAATCTGACCATAATTCTATTCACCTGATTCCTGCTTACTAGCAAAAACTAAAGCTGGAAGTACCAGTGACTTGCTCAATACGGAAGTGGTCAGATGATGCGAATGCTAAGCTACAGGACTGTTTTGCTAGCGTAGACTGGAATATGTTCCGGGATTCATACAATGGCATTGAGGAGTATACCACCTGTCACAGGCTTCATCAATAAGTGCATTGACGACGTCGTCCCCACAGTGACCATACGTACATATCCCAACCGGAAGCCATGGATTACAGGCAACATCTGCATCGAGCTAAAGGCTAGAACTGCCGCTTTCAAGGAGCGGGACCCTAATCCGGACACGTATAAGAAATCCTGCTATGCCCTCAGAAGAACCATCAAACAAGCAAAGCGTCAATACAGGATTAAGATTAAATCCTACTACACCGGCTCTGACGCTCGTCGGATGTGGCAGGCCTTAAACTATTATGGACTGCAAAGGGAAGCGCAGCCGTGAGCTGCCCAGTGACACAAGCCTACAAGATGAGCTAAATGCCTTTTATGTTCGCTTGGAGCAATCAACACAGAAGCATGCATGAGAGCACCAGCTGTTCTGGACGTTCTGATCTGTTGCATCAGACTCATTGCTTTAAAAAACCATTTTTATGTAGCCTAGGCCTACAGGTTGTATGAATTTCATGTCTATCTTCCCACAACTGTCCCAGAGTCTGTTTGGAATAGGCTATTTCTTTCTCGCACAGAATGACAAGCTGGCCAATAGAATTGGTCAACTTTTCTACTTTTCTACTAGATTGACTTAGACTAGTGATTTTGCTGTTTGTCTCTCACATTGTTGGCTGAGGAAAAGTACACATGGGCAGTTCTAACATAGGTGACACTTGGGTTTCAAGTTTGGGAAAGCTAAGTTTCTCCATAAAAATGCACCTTTTATAATAAAGCATTCTCACATTTGCAAACTTATGTAAGATATTCCTAATGTGTTGGTTGATTAGATTGGATAGTCATAATAATATAACTCGATCACTGTTTGCAAAAAAGACTGAATGTATGACTTCGAAGGCTATATCAGAGCCTATATTTCTTCTCCTTTCTTTGCACAGGAAAATGTTGGCTTTTTATGAACAAATTTCAAGCAATTATACTATACTTTATATGACTGGAGACCTTTATTAAGTCAGTTAAGAACAAATTCTTATTTTCAATGACGGCCTAGGAACAATGGGTTAACTGCCTGTTCAGGGGCAGAACGACAGCTCGGGGGTTTGTACCATGTCAGCTCGGGGGTTTGAACTTGCAACCTTCCGGTTACTAGTCCAACGCTCTAACCACTAGGCTACCCTGCCGCCCCACATAAATGACATGACACTGACTAGCAGATCAATAACAACGTTGTCTGATCCATATATTAGGCCAACTAAAAGTTGAGACACAAATACAATATGATGTCCATCTAAGCTGGAGGAGAAAATGATTGTCCAGAAACTAACAAAGGTGGCACTGACACAGACGGTGAATATGCACACTCACCGGGGATATGGCCAATGTTCTTCGCTGGTGCCAATAAGATCGCTCAATTAAGTTGAGACTTTTGATAACTAAGACAGATTGGTTTCTTTTCATTGTCTTCTCTTTACTTACTTACTTTAATGTCCCCATGGGGAAATGTTGTTGCAGTATCATGGACACGTTTAAAGTGGCCTTTAAATACAAAATTGACAATACAACTTTCATAAGTTTACATACCAATAAAACATAATAAAATTTAAAAAAGACTAGCCTGCTGGCCTTAATGAGTCGATAGGAACATTGGCCCGAGCTATTTAGGAGGGAGATCACACCTGGAACAAATGATTGTCTCGTTCTGTTTTTCCTGATGAGGGGGGCCCTATACCTGCGCCCAGAGGGGAGTAGTTCAAAGTCTGGGTACAGGGGGTGGCTTGGGTCTAGAATGATTTTGTGAGCCTGCGGAGGGCCCTGACCTTAAAGATCTCATCTAGGCCTGTCTGTGACTCCCAAGTACCTTGCTTGCTGTGGTGATAATTCTTCTCAGCATATTTCTCTGGCTGACAGTGGCAATTACAGCAATTGTCATTTGTTTTCCAAACAGGTTTTTGGCGATTTGTACTTTTAAATATTGCGATATGCCTGGCTCGGGGCCTAAATGCTTTTCACTGACGATCGCATCTCAACGATCATCTATTTGGTATTTGCCGCGTGCTCTGCCCAACTTGCGGGCCCTTCTGACTGTAGGGTATTTGCCGCGTGCTCTGCCCAACTTGCGGGCCCTTCTGACTGTAGGGTATTTGCCGCGTGCTCTGCCCAACTTGCGGGCCCTTCTGACTGTAGGGTATTTGCTGCGTGCTCTGCCCAACTTGCGGGCCCTTCTGACTGTAGGCTGTGATTTTTAAATCAATCCACAGCCAAATAAGAAGCTAATGATCCTCTAATGCTTTCTGGTGTAGTAGACACATTTCTGATCATTTTCTTTCTTTCTGTATAGACAGGAATAACTTAATTAGACTATATAATGTTGGCAATTGAATTCAACGCACTGCCTATGTATTCTAACATCTTCCAATTGCTCATGGGAATTCAGTAAGAATGACGCACGCCGTTGCATCCGAGATGCATGTTACCATGAACTGGTATTTCTGTCATTCTGAGAACTGGGTGGACGCCGTAATCTGGTTCCGCAACCATTTCTGGTCCAGTAAATGAAAATGCTCTGACAGAAACGCTGACACACACACACACACACATTAAGATTACCATAACCAATGCAGTAATCCTTATTCTCTCCTCTCTCCCAGGTATCTGTTAACTCGTTATGCAGGGTCGTTGGGGCAGTTTGCTGCAGCCTCCCAGTCCTATAACTTCTCCCTCAGGTTTTTCCACTCCAACCAGAAAGATGTGAGTCCCTGTCTCATCTAAGTATGTCCTAAATATGTCATATATTCTGATGAGTTGTATTTTCTTACTTTTTCCTTCCTTCTTCCCACTTTTCTGTCCTCCACCAGACCTCAGAGTACATAATCCAGGCCTATAAGTATGGAGCGTTTGAGAAAATCCCAGAATTCATAGCATTTAGAACCCGGCTCAACCAATCTCTGCACTTCGCTCAGGTCCGCACCGAGAGGATGTTACTGGACTTGTACACCGAGGCTGACATGTGAGAGTACACACACACACACACACACACACACACACACACACACACACACTACCTGTAACACATTCCTGTGTTGCTCTAGCACATCAAGTCTGGAGGAGAGTGTGAAGGCGATGGGTCTGTGTCCTGAGGAGGATGACATTCCCTGGGACAACATGAGGGACAACAGAGACCTGACGGTCCTCTTCAGCTGGAACCCCAAGGACCGGTACACACACACTTGTCACAAGTTCACAACATATTTACCCATGCCAGTCTGTAAAAATGTGTGTGTGTTCCAGGGAGCTGACTGAGGAGCATCGTCGTCTGTCTCTAGAGGAGGAGTCGGTCTGGTTAAAGGTTCGCTCTCTCACGCTCCGCCTCCTCGCCTCATTGGCTCTGCTCAGACACGCCCCCTCATCACGGAACTCTGATAAGACCAATGAGAATGGTGTATCGGCCAAAGGCTCCACCCTCCAGACCCTCCTCTCCCAGCTAGACCTGACACTACAGACCGCAGCCCAGATCACAGAGAAACAGACACAGGTACACACGCTTCACTAATAACTGTGTAATGTAATATGGTAGTTGGTTTATCTAAAGCAACTTACATCAGTGAGTGCATACTGGATGGCCCCAGCATGAACAGAACCCACGACCATGCTCTTACCAACTGAGCCACACAGGACCACTAACTGTTGTTGTGTTGTTCTAGTACCCGTTCCTGGGCCCTCCCTCCTCCCGCCTGGCCTCTGCTCTGTCTAGTGGCAGCTGTCACTGTCAGGCCTCTGCTCTGCAACTATCACTGACTCTTCAGGAACTAGAGACCACTGGACTGGGTAAGATGAGGGATGTAGACTTCCGTACCACTGGCCTCCAACAGTCTGTCCATCTACAGAAGCAGCAGGACTGGGGAGGAGAGCGATGGAGGAAGAGAGGGATGTGGGGTGGGGAAGTGGGAGGAGTCTAGAGAGAGGAAGGGGAGAAATGATGTCATGTTCTTTATAATTTCTCTTTCCAGACGACTCGTCAGAACTCCAAACCCAGATCTGTAACTCCTTCAAATCATTAATAGTACAACTCCAAGGTAAGACATCAGAGTTCTTTAAAGATTACAACAGGTCCATGGTAATAATGACTGTGTAGTCAGCCACAGGAGATATCATGGCTTCGGGTTGCTAGTCGAGGTATCACTGGTGTAGCAGTTCCTTCTTATTCCCCCATGCTGATATGTGCCCCTCCTCCCTCCAGAGCTGTTATCCAGATGTAAAGGAGAAGTGTTGGAGATGAAAGACAGCAGATTGATGACCCAGCCCTCCCTGTTAGAAACACTGGTCTTCTTCGTCGAGGTCAGTGGAGTCGCTCTAAATATATATCACTAAAACATTGCTCAAATGGAAATGGAATAATAAGAAATACTGCAGATGCACAGCAACTGTGTGTGTAATACATGGTGATGTCTCCTGGTCAGACTGTGTGTGTGTGTAATACATGGTGATGTCTCCTGGTCAGACTGTGTGTGTGTGTGTGTAGTACATGGTGATGTCTCCTGGTCAGACTGTGTGTGTGTGTAGTACATGGTGATGTCTCCTGGTCAGACTGTGTGTGTGTGTGTAATACATGGTGATGTCTCCTGGTCAGACTGTGTGTGTGTGTAATACATGGTGATGTCTCCTGATCAGACTGTGTGTGTGTGTGTGTGTGTGTGTGTGTGTGTGTGTGTGTAATACATGGTGATGTCTCCTGGTCAGACTGTGTGTGTGTGTGTGTAATACATGGTGATGTCTCCTGGTCAGACTGTGTGTGTGTGTAATACATGGTGATGTCTCCTGGTCAGACTGTGTGTGTGTGTGTAGTACATGGTGATGTCTCCTGGTCAGACTGTGTGTGTGTGTAGTACATGGTGATGTCTCCTGGTCAGACTGTGTGTGTGTGTAATACATGGTGATGTCTCCTGGTCAGACTGTGTGTGTGTGTAGTACATGGTGATGTCTCCTGGTCAGACTGTGTGTGTGTGTGTAATACATGGTGATGTCTCCTGGTCAGACTGTGTGTGTGTAATACATGGTGATGTCTCCTGGTCAGACTGTGTGTGTGTGTGTGTGTGTAATACATGGTGATGTCTCCTGGTCAGACTGTGTGTGTGTGTAATACATGGTGATGTCTCCTGGTCAGACTGTGTGTGTGTGTGTAATACATGGTGATGTCTCCTGGTCAGACTGTGTGTGTGTGTGTAATACATGGTGATGTCTCCTGGTCAGACTGTGTGTGTGTGTAGTACATGGTGATGTCTCCTGGTCAGACTGTGTGTGTGTGTGTAATACATGGTGATGTCTCCTGGTCAGACTGTGTGTGTAATACATGGTGATGTCTCCTGGTCAGACTGTGTGTGTGTGTAATACATGGTGATGTCTCCTGGTCAGACTGGTGATGTCTCCTGGTAATGTGTGTGTGTGTACATGGTGATGTCTCCTGGTCAGACTGTGTGTGTGTGTGTAATACATTGTGATGTCTCCTGGTCAGACTGTGTGTGTGTAATACATGGTGATGTCTCCTGGTCAGACTGTGTGTGTGTGTGTGTGTGTAATACATGGTGATGTCTCCTGGTCAGACTGTGTGTGTGTGTGTAATACATGGTGATGTCTCCTGGTCAGACTGTGTGTGTGTGTAATACATGGTGATGTCTCCTGGTCAGACTGTGTGTGTGTGTGTGTAATACATGGTGATGTCTCCTGGTCAGACTGTGTGTGTGTGTGTGTAATACATGGTGATGTCTCCTGGTCAGACTGTGTGTGTGTTACATGGTGATGTATCCTGGTCAGACTGTGTGTGTGTGTAATACATGGTGATGTCTCCTGGTCAGACTGCGTGTGTGTGTGTAATACATGGTGATGTCTCCTGGTCAGACTGTGTGTGTGTGTGTGTGTAATACATGGTGATGTCTCCTGGTCAGACTGTGTGTGTGTGTGTGTAATACATGGTGATGTCTCCTGGTCAGACTGTGTGTGTAATACATGGTGATGTCTCCTGGTCAGACTGTGTGTGTAATACATGGTGATGTCTCCTGGTCAGACTGTGTGTGTGTAGTACATGGTGATGTCTCCTGGTCAGACTGTGTGTGTGTAGTACATGGTGATGTCTCCTAGTCAGACTGTGTGTGTGTAGTACATGGTGATGTCTCCTGGTCAGACTGTGTGTGTGTGTGTGTAATACATGGTGATGTCTCCTGGTCAGACTGTGTGTGTGTGTGTGTAATACATGGTGATGTCTCCTGGTCAGACTGTGTGTGTGTAATACATGGTGATGTCTCCTGGTCTGTGTGTGTGTAATACATGGTGATGTCTCCTGGTTAGAGTGTGTGTGTGTGTGTGTAGTACATGGTGATGTCTCCTGGTCAGACTGTGTGTGAAGTACATGGTGATGTCTCCTGGTCAGACTGTGTGTGTGTAGTACATGGTGATGTATCCTGGTCAGACTGTGTGTGTGTGTGTGTAATACATGGTGAGGTCTCCTGGTCAGACTGTGTGTGTGTGTGTGTGTAATACATGGTGATGTCTCCTGGTCAGACTGTGTGTGTGTGTGTGTAATAGATGGTGATGTCTCCTAGTCAGACTGTGTGTGTGTGTGTGTGTAATACATGGTGATGTCTCCTGGTCAGACTGTGTGTGTGTGTGTAATACATGGTGATGTCTCCTGGTCAGACTGTGTGTGTGTGTGTGTAATACATGGTGATGTCTCCTGGTCAGACTGTGTGTGTGTGTGTGTAATAGATGGTGATGTCTCCTAGTCAGACTGTGTGTGTGTGTGTGTAATACATGGTGATGTCTCCTGGTCAGACTGTGTGTGTGTGTGTGTGTGGTGTATAATACATGGTGAGGTCTCCTGGTCAGACTGTGTGTGTGTGTGTAATACATGGTGAGGTCTCCTGGTCAGACTGTGTGTGTGTGTGTGTGTAATACATGGTGATGTCTCCTGGTCAGACTGTGTGTGTGTGTGTGTAATACATGGTGATGTCTCCTGGTCAGACTGTGTGTGTGTGTGTGTAATAGATGGTGATGTCTCCTGGTCAGACTGTGTGTGTGTGTGTAATACATGGTGATGTCTCCTGGTCAGACTGTGTGTGTGTAGTACATGGTGATGTATCGTGGTCAGACTGTGTGTGTGTGTAATACATGGTGATGTCTCCTGGTCAGACTGTGTGTGTGTGTGTGTGTGTGTGTAATAGATGGTGATGTCTCCTAGTCAGACTGTGTGTGTGTAATACATGGTGATGTCTCCTGGTCAGACTGTGTGTGTGTGTAATACATGGTGATGTCTCCTGGTCAGACTGTGTGATATCTCCTG
The DNA here is from genome assembly GCF_034236695.1 of Oncorhynchus nerka. Lineage (NCBI taxonomy): Eukaryota > Metazoa > Chordata > Actinopteri > Salmoniformes > Salmonidae > Oncorhynchus > Oncorhynchus nerka. The sequence continues at coordinate 85,227,548 of NC_088417.1, forward strand.
GTCAGACTGTGTGTGTGTAATAGATGGTGATGTCTCCTGGTCAGACTGTGTGTGTGTGTGTGTGTGTGTGTGTGTAGTACATGGTGATGTCTCCTGGTCAGACTGTGTGTGTGTGTGTGTGTGTGTAATACATGGTGATGTCTCCTGGCCAGACTGTGTGTGTGTAATACATGGGGATGTCTCCTGGCCAGACTGTGTGTGTGTGTAATACATGGTGATGTCTCCTGGTCAGACTGTGTGTGTGTGTGTAATACATGGTGATGTCTCCTGGCCAGACTGTGTGTGTGTAATACATGGGGATGTCTCCTGGCCAGACTGTGTGTGTGTGTAATACATGGTGATGTCTCCTGGTCAGACTGTGTGTGTGTGTGTGTGTAATACATGGTGATGTCTCCTGGTCAGACTGTGTGTGTGTAATACATGGTGATGTCTCCTGGTCAGACTGTGTGTGTGTGTGTAATAGATGGTGATGTCTCCTGGTCAGACTGTGTGTGTGTGTAATACATGGTGATGTCTCCTGGTCAGACTGTGTGTGTGTGTGTAATAGATGGTGATGTCTCCTGGTCAGACTGTGTGTGTGTGTAATACATGGTGATGTCTCCTGGTCAGACTGTGTGTGTGTAGTACATGGTGATGTCTCCTGGTCAGACTGTGTGTGTGTAGTACATGGTGATGTCTCCTAGTCAGACTGTGTGTGTGTAGTACATGGTGATGTCTCCTAGTCAGACTGTGTGTGTGTAGTACATGGTGATGTCTCCTGGTCAGACTGTGTGTGTGTAATACATGGTGATGTCTCCTGGTCAGACTGTGTGTGTGTGTAATACATGGTGATGTCTCCTGGTCAGACTGTGTGTGTGTGTAATACATGGTGATGTCTCCTAGTCAGACTGTGTGTGTGTAATACATGGTGATGTCTCCTGGTCTGTGTGTGTGTAATACATGGTGGTGTCTCCTGGTCAGAGTGTGTGTGTGTGTGTGTAGTACATGGTGATGTCTCCTGGTCAGACTGTGTGTGAAGTACATGGTGATGTCTCCTGGTCAGACTGTGTGTGTGTAGTACATGGTGATGTATCCTGGTCAGACTGTGTGTGTGTGTGTGTAATACATGGTGAGGTCTCCTGGTCAGACTGTGTGTGTGTGTGTGTAGTACATGGTGATGTATCCTGGTCAGACTGTGTGTGTGTGTGTGTAATACATGGTGAGGTCTCCTGGTCAGACTGTGTGTGTGTGTGTGTAATACATGGTGATGTCTCCTGGTCAGACTGTGTGTGTGTGTGTGTAATAGATGGTGATGTCTCCTAGTCAGACTGTGTGTGTGTGTGTGTAATACATGGTGATGTCTCCTGGTCAGACTGTGTGTGTGTGTGTAATACATGGTGATGTCTCCTGGTCAGACTGTGTGTGTGTGTGTGTAATACATGGTGATGTCTCCTGGTCAGACTGTGTGTGTGTGTGTGTAATAGATGGTGATGTCTCCTAGTCAGACTGTGTGTGTGTGTGTGTAATACATGGTGATGTCTCCTGGTCAGACTGTGTGTGTGTGTAATACATGGTGATGTCTCCTGGTCAGACTGTGTGTGTGTAATACATGGTGATGTCTCCTGGTCAGACTGTGTGTGTGTAATACATGGTGATGTCTCCTGGTCAGACTGTGTGTGTGTGTGTGTAATAGATGGTGATGTCTCCTAGTCAGACTGTGTGTGTGTGTGTGTAATACATGGTGATGTCTCCTGGTCAGACTGTGTGTGTGTGTAATACATGGTGATGTCTCCTGGTCAGACTGTGTGTGTGTAATACATGGTGATGTATCCTGGTCAGACTGTGTGTGTGTGTGTGTAATACATGGTGAGGTCTCCTGGTCAGACTGTGTGTGTGTGTGTGTGTAGTACATGGTGATGTATCCTGGTCAGACTGTGTGTGTGTGTGTGTAATACATGGTGAGGTCTCCTGGTCAGACTGTGTGTGTGTGTGTGTGTGTGTGTGTAATACATGGTGATGTCTCCTGGTCAGACTGTGTGTGTGTGTGTGTAATAGATGGTGATGTCTCCTAGTCAGACTGTGTGTGTGTGTGTGTAATACATGGTGATGTCTCCTGGTCAGACTGTGTGTGTGTGTGTGTAATAGATGGTGATGTCTCCTGGTCAGACTGTGTGTGTGTGTAATACATGGTGATGTCTCCTGGTCAGACTGTGTGTGTGTGTAATACATGGTGATGTCTCCTGGTCAGACTGTGTGTGTGTGTGTAATACATGGTGATGTCTCCTGGTCAGACTGTGTGTGTGTGTGTGTGTAATACATGGTGATGTCTCCTGGTCAGACTGTGTGTGTGTGTGTGTAATACATGGTGATGTCTCCTGGTCAGACTGTGTGTGTGTAATAGATGGTGATGTCTCCTGGTCAGACTGTGTGTGTGTGTGTAATACATGGTGATGTCTCCTGGTCAGACTGTGTGTGTGTGTGTGTAATACATGGTGAGGTCTCCTGGTCAGACTGTGTGTGTGTGTGTGTAATACATGGTGATGTCTCCTGGTCAGACTGTGTGTGTGTGTAATACATGGTGATGTCTCCTGGTCAGACTGTGTGTGTGTGTGTAATAGATGGTGATGTCTCCTAGTCAGACTGTGTGTGTAATACATGGTGATGTCTCCTGGTCAGACTGTGTGTGTGTGTGTAATACATGGTGATGTCTCCTGGTCAGACTGTGTGTGTGTGTGTGTGTGTAATACATGGTGAGGTCTCCTGGTCAGACTGTGTGTGTGTGTGTGTGTGTGTGTAATACATGGTGATGTCTCCTGGTCAGACTGTGTGTGTGTGTGCGTAATACATGGTGATGTCTCCTAGTCAGACTGTGTGTGTGTGTGTGTGTGATACATGGTGATGTCTCCTGGTCAGACTGTGTGTGTGTGTGTGTAATACATGGTGATGTCTCCTGGTCAGACTGTGTGTGTGTGTGATGTCTCCTGGTCAATAGATGGTGATGTCTCCTGGTCAGACTGTGTGTGTGTGTAATACATGGTGATGTCTCCTGGTCAGACTGTGTGTGTGTGTGTAATACATGGTGATATCTCCTGGTCAGACTGTGTGTGTGTAATAGATGGTGATGTCTCCTGGTCAGACTGTGTGTGTGTGTGTGTGTGTGTGTGTGTAGTACATGGTGATGTCTCCTGGTCAGACTGTGTGTGTGTGTGTGTGTGTGTAATACATGGTGATGTCTCCTGGCCAGACTGTGTGTGTGTAATACATGGGGATGTCTCCTGGCCAGACTGTGTGTGTGTGTGTAATACATGGTGATGTCTCCTGGTCAGACTGTGTGTGTGTGTAATACATGGTGATGTCTCCTGGTCAGACTGTGTGTGTGTAATACATGGTGATGTCTCCTGGTCAGACTGTGTGTGTGTGTAATACATGGTGATGTCTCCTGGTCAGACTGTGTGTGTGTGTAATACATGGTGGTGTCTCCTGGTCAGAGTGTGTGTGTGTGTGTGTAGTACATGGTGATGTCTCCTGGTCAGACTGTGTGTGAAGTACATGGTGATGTCTCCTGGTCAGACTGTGTGTGTGTAGTACATGGTGATGTATCCTGGTCAGACTGTGTGTGTGTGTGTGTAATACATGGTGAGGTCTCCTGGTCAGACTGTGTGTGTGTGTGTGTAGTACATGGTGATGTATCCTGGTCAGACTGTGTGTGTGTGTGTGTAATACATGGTGAGGTCTCCTGGTCAGACTGTGTGTGTGTGTGTGTGTGTAATACATGGTGATGTCTCCTGGTCAGACTGTGTGTGTGTGTGTGTGTGTAATAGATGGTGATGTCTCCTAGTCAGACTGTGTGTGTGTGTGTGTAATACATGGTGATGTCTCCTGGTCAGACTGTGTGTGTGTGTGTAATACATGGTGATGTCTCCTGGTCAGACTGTGTGTGTGTGTGTGTAATACATGGTGATGTCTCCTGGTCAGACTGTGTGTGTGTGTGTGTAATAGATGGTGATGTCTCCTAGTCAGACTGTGTGTGTGTGTGTGTAATACATGGTGATGTCTCCTGGTCAGACTGTGTGTGTGTGTAATACATGGTGATGTCTCCTGGTCAGACTGTGTGTGTGTGTGTAATACATGGTGATGTCTCCTGGTCAGACTGTGTGTGTGTGTGTGTAATACATGGTGATGTCTCCTGGTCAGACTGTGTGTGTGTGTAATACATGGTGATGTCTCCTGGTCAGACTGTGTGTGTGTGTGTGTAATACATGGTGATGTCTCCTGGTCAGACTGTGTGTGTGTGTGTAATACATGGTGATGTCTCCTGGTCAGACTGTGTGTGTGTGTGTGTAATACATGGTGATGTCTCCTGGTCAGACTGTGTGTGTGTGTGTAATACATGGTGATGTCTCCTGGTCAGACTGTGTGTGTGTGTGTGTAATACATGGTGATGTCTCCTGGTCAGACTGTGTGTGTGTGTGTGTCTCCTGGTCAATAGATGGTGATGTCTCCTGGTCAGACTGTGTGTGTAATACATGGTGATGTCTCCTGGTCAGACTGTGTGTGTGTGTGTAATACATGGTGATGTCTCCTGGTCAGACTGTGTGTGTGTGTGTGTAATACATGGTGATGTCTCCTGGTCAGACTGTGTGTGTGTGTGTGTGTGTGTGTGTGTGTGTAATACATGGTGATGTCTCCTGGTCAGACTGTGTGTGTGTGTGTGTAATACATGGTGATGTCTCCTGGTCAGACTGTGTGTGTGTGTGTGTAATACATGGTGATGTCTCCTGGTCAGACTGTGTGTGTGTGTGTAATACATGGTGATGTCTCCTGGTCAGACTGTGTGTGTGTGTGTGATGTCTCCTGGTCAATACATGGTGATGTCTCCTGGTCAGACTGTGTGTGTGTGTGTGTGTGTGTGTGTATACATGGTGATGTCTCCTGGTCAGACTGTGTGTGTGTGTGTGTAATACATGGTGATGTCTCCTGGTCAGACTGTGTGTGTGTGTGGTGATGTCTCCTGGTCAATGTGTGTGTGTGTGTACATGGTGATGTCTCCTGGTCAGACTGTGTGTGTGTGTGTAATACATGGTGATGTCTCCTGGTCAGACTGTGTGTGTGTGTGGTGATGTCTCCTGGTCAGACTGTGTGTGTGTATGGGTGATGTCTCCTAGTCAGACTGTGTGTGTGTGTGTGTAATAGATGGTGATGTCTCCTAGTCAGACTGTGTGTGTAATACATGGTGATGTCTCCTGGTCAGACTGTGTGTGTGTGTGTAATACATGGTGATGTCTCCTGGTCAGACTGTGTGTGTGTGTGTGTGTGTAATACATGGTGAGGTCTCCTGGTCAGACTGTGTGTGTGTGTGTGTGTGTGTGTAATACATGGTGATGTCTCCTGGTCAGACTGTGTGTGTGTGTGTGTGTAATACATGGTGATGTCTCCTGGTCAGACTGTGTGTGTGTGTGTGTGTGTGTACATGGTGATGTCTCCTGGTCAGACTGTGTGTGTGTGTGTGTAGTACATGGTGATGTATCGTGGTCAGACTGTGTGTGTGTGTAATACATGGTGATGTCTCCTGGTCAGACTGTGTGTGTGTGTGTGTGTAATAGATGGTGATGTCTCCTAGTCAGACTGTGTGTGTGTAATACATGGTGATGTCTCCTGGTCAGACTGTGTGTGTGTGTGTGTAATACATGGTGATATCTCCTGGTCAGACTGTGTGTGTGTAATAGATGGTGATGTCTCCTGGTCAGACTGTGTGTGTGTGTGTGTGTGTGTGTGTAATACATGGTGATGTCTCCTGGTCAGACTGTGTGTGTGTAATACATGGTGATGTCTCCTGGTCAGACTGTGTGTGTGTGTAATACATGGTGATGTCTCCTGGTCAGACTGTGTGTGTGTGTGTAATACATGGTGATGTCTCCTGGTCAGACTGTGTGTGTGTGTGTAATACATGGTGATGTCTCCTGGTCAGACTGTGTGTGTGTGTAATACATGGTGATGTCTCCTGGTCAGACTGTGTGTGTGTGTAATACATGGTGATGTCTCCTGGTCAGACTGTGTGTGTGTAATACATGGTGATGTCTCCTGGTCAGACTGTGTGTGTGTGTGTAATAGATGGTGATGTCTCCTGGTCAGACTGTGTGTGTGTGTAATACATGGTGATGTCTCCTGGTCAGACTGTGTGTGTGTGTAATAGATGGTGATGTCTCCTGGTCAGACTGTGTGTGTGTGTAATACATGGTGATGTCTCCTGGTCAGACTGTGTGTGTGTAGTACATGGTGATGTCTCCTGGTCAGACTGTGTGTGTGTAGTACATGGTGATGTCTCCTAGTCAGACTGTGTGTGTGTAGTACATGGTGATGTCTCCTGGTCAGACTTTGTGTGTGTGTGTGTAATACATGGTGATGTCTCCTGGTCAGACTGTGTGTGTGTGTAATACATGGTGATGTCTCCTGGTCAGACTGTGTGTGTGTGTGTAATACATGGTGATGTCTCCTAGTCAGACTGTGTGTGTGTAATACATGGTGATGTCTCCTGGTCTGTGTGTGTGTAATACATGGTGGTGTCTCCTGGTCAGAGTGTGTGTGTGTGTGTGTGTAGTACATGGTGATGTCTCCTGGTCAGACTGTGTGTGAAGTACATGGTGATGTCTCCTGGTCAGACTGTGTGTGTGTAGTACATGGTGATGTATCCTGGTCAGACTGTGTGTGTGTGTGTGTAATACATGGTGAGGTCTCCTGGTCAGACTGTGTGTGTGTAGTACATGGTGATGTATCCTGGTCAGACTGTGTGTGTGTGTGTGTAATACATGGTGAGGTCTCCTGGTCAGACTGTGTGTGTGTGTGTGTGTAATACATGGTGATGTCTCCTGGTCAGACTGTGTGTGTGTGTGTAATACATGGTGATGTCTCCTAGTCAGACTGTGTGTGTGTGTGTGTAATACATGGTGATGTCTCCTGGTCAGACTGTGTGTGTGTGTGTAATACATGGTGATGTCTCCTGGTCAGACTGTGTGTGTGTGTGTGTAATACATGGTGATGTCTCCTGGTCAGACTGTGTGTGTGTAATAGATGGTGATGTCTCCTAGTCAGACTGTGTGTGTGTGTGTGTAATACATGGTGATGTCTCCTGGTCAGACTGTGTGTGTGTGTAATACATGGTGAGGTCTCCTGGTCAGACTGTGTGTGTGTGTAATACATGGTGAGGTCTCCTGGTCAGACTGTGTGTGTGTGTGTGTAATACATGGTGATGTCTCCTGGTCAGACTGTGTGTGTGTGTGTGTGTGTAATACATGGTGATGTCTCCTGGTCAGACTGTGTGTGTGTGTGTGTAATAGATGGTGATGTCTCCTGGTCAGACTGTGTGTGTGTGTGTAATACATGGTGATGTCTCCTGGTCAGACTGTGTGTGTGTGTGTGTAATACATGGTGATGTCTCCTGGTCAGACTGTGTGTGTGTGTGTGTAATACATGGTGATGTCTCCTGGTCAGACTGTGTGTGTGTGTGTAATACATGGTGATGTCTCCTGGTCAGACTGTGTGTGTGTGTGTGTAATAGATGGTGATGTCTCCTAGTCAGACTGTGTGTGTAATACATGGTGATGTCTCCTGGTCAGACTGTGTGTGTGTGTGTAATACATGGTGATGTCTCCTGGTCAGACTGTGTGTGTGTGTGTGTAATACATGGTGAGGTCTCCTGGTCAGACTGTGTGTGTGTGTGTGTGTGTGTGTGTAATACATGGTGATGTCTCCTGGTCAGACTGTGTGTGTGTGTGTGTAATACATGGTGATGTCTCCTGGTCAGACTGTGTGTGTGTGTGTGTAATACATGGTGATGTCTCCTGGTCAGACTGTGTGTGTGTGTGTAATACATGGTGATGTCTCCTGGTCAGACTGTGTGTGTGTGTGTGTGTGTGTAATACATGGTGATGTATCCTGGTCAGACTGTGTGTGTGTGTGTAATACATGGTGATGTCTCCTGGTCAGACTGTGTGTGTAATACATGGTGATGTATCCTGGTCAGACTGTGTGTGTGTGTGTGTGTAATACATGGTGATGTCTCCTGGTCAGACTGTGTGTGTGTGTAATAGATGGTGATGTCTCCTAGTCAGACTGTGTGTGTGTAATACATGGTGATGTCTCCTGGTCAGACTGTGTGTGTGTGTAATAGATGGTGATATCTCCTAGTCAGACTGTGTGTGTGTGTGTGTGTGTAATACATGGTGATGTCTCCTGGTCAGACTGTGTGTGTGTGTGTGTGTGTGTAATACATGGTGATGTCTCCTGGTCAGACTGTGTGTGTGTGTAATACATGGTGATGTCTCCTGGTCAGACTGTGTGTGTAATACATGGTGATGTCTCCTGGTCAGACTGTGTGTGTGTGTGTGTGATGTCTAGACTGTGTGTGTGTGTATGGTGATGTCTCCTGGTCAGACTGTGTGTGATGTCTCCTGGTCAGACTGTGTGTGTGTGTAATAGATGGTGATGTCTCCTAGTCAGACTGTGTGTGTGTAATACATGGTGATGTCTCCTGGTCAGACTGTGTGTGTGTGTAATAGATGGTGATATCTCCTAGTCAGACTGTTTGTGTGTGTAATACATGGTGATGTCTCCTGGTCAGACTGTGTGTGTGTGTGTGTGTGTAATACATGGTGATGTCTCCTGGTCAGACTGTGTGTGTGTAATACATGGTGATGTCTCCTGGTCAGACTGTGTGTGTGTGTGTAATACATGGTGGTGTCTCCTAGTCAGACTGTGTGTGTGTGTGTAATACATGGTGATGTATCCTGGTCAGACTGTGTGTGTGTGTGTGTGTGTGTAATACATGGTGATGTCTCCTGGTCAGACTGTGTGTGTGTGTGTGTGTCTCCTGGTCAGTGTGTGTGTACATGGTGATGTCTCCTGGTCAGACTGTGTGTGTGTGTGTAATACATGGTGATGTCTCCTGGTCAGACTGTGTGTGTGTGTGTAATACATGGTGATGTCTCCTGGTCAGACTGTGTGTGTGTGTGTGATACATGATGATGTCTCCTGGTCAGACTGTGTGTGTGTGTGTGTGTGTGTCTCCTAGTGATGGTGATGTCTCCTGGTCAGACTGTGTGTGTGTGGTGATGTCTCCTGGTCAGACTGTGTGTGTGTGTGTGTGTAATACATGGTGATGTCTCCTGGTCAGACTGTGTGTGTGTAATAGATGGTGATGTCTCCTGGTCAGACTGTGTGTGTGTGTGTGTGTGTGTGTGTGTGTGTGTGTAGTACATGGTGATGTCTCCTGGTCAGACTGTGTGTGTGTGTGTGTAATACATGGTGATGTCTCCTGGTCAGACTGTGTGTGTGTAATACATGGGGATGTCTCCTGGTCAGACTGTGTGTGTGTGTGTGTAATACATGGTGATGTCTCCTGGTCAGACTGTGTGTGTGTGTAATACATGGTGATGTCTCCTGGTCAGACTGTGTGTGTGTGTAATACATGGTGATGTCTCCTGGTCAGACTGTGTGTGTGTGTAATACATGGTGATGTCTCCTGGTCAGACTGTGTGTGTGTAATACATGGTGATGTCTCCTGGTCAGACTGTGTGTGTGTGTGTGTAATAGATGGTGATGTCTCCTGGTCAGACTGTGTGTGTGTGTGTAATACATGGTGATGTCTCCTGGTCAGACTGTGTGTGTGTGTGTAATAGATGGTGATGTCTCCTGGTCAGACTGTGTGTGTGTGTAATACATGGTGATGTCTCCTGGTCAGACTGTGTGTGTGTAGTACATGGTGATGTCTCCTGGTCAGACTGTGTGTGTGTAGTACATGGTGATGTCTCCTAGTCAGACTGTGTGTGTGTGTGTACATGGTGATGTCTCCTGGACTCAGACTGTGTGTGTGTGTGTGTAATACATGGTGATGTCTCCTGGTCAGACTGTGTGTGTGTGTAATACATGGTGATGTCTCCTGGTCAGACTGTGTGTGTGTAATACATGGTGATGTCTCCTGGTCTGTGTGTGTGTAATACATGGTGGTGTCTCCTGGTTAGAGTGTGTGTGTGTGTGTGTGTAGTACATGGTGATGTCTCCTGGTCAGACTGTGTGTGAAGTACATGGTGATGTCTCCTGGTCAGACTGTGTGTGTGTAGTACATGGTGATGTATCCTGGTCAGACTGTGTGTGTGTGTGTGTAATACATGGTGAGGTCTCCTGGTCAGACTGTGTGTGTGTGTGTGTGTAGTACATGGTGATGTATCCTGGTCAGACTTGTGTGTGTGTGTGTAATACATGGTGAGGTCTCCTGGTCAGACTGTGTGTGTGTGTGTGTGTAATACATGGTGATGTCTCCTGGTCAGACTGTGTGTGTGTGTGTGTAATAGATGGTGATGTCTCCTAGTCAGACTGTGTGTGTGTGTGTGTGTAATACATGGTGATGTCTCCTGGTCAGACTGTGTGTGTGTGTGTAATACATGGTGATGTCTCCTGGTCAGACTGTGTGTGTGTGTGTGTAATACATGGTGATGTCTCCTGGTCAGACTGTGTGTGTGTGTGTGTAATAGATGGTGATGTCTCCTAGTCAGACTGTGTGTGTGTGTGTGTAATACATGGTGATGTCTCCTGGTCAGACTGTGTGTGTGTGTAATACATGGTGAGGTCTCCTGGTCAGACTGTGTGTGTGTGTGTAATACATGGTGAGGTCTCCTGGTCAGACTGTGTGTGTGTGTGTGTGTAATACATGGTGATGTCTCCTGGTCAGACTGTGTGTGTGTGTGTGTAATACATGGTGATGTCTCCTGGTCAGACTGTGTGTGTGTGTGTGTAATAGATGGTGATGTCTCCTGGTCAGACTGTGTGTGTGTGTGTAATACATGGTGATGTCTCCTGGTCAGACTGTGTGTGTGTAGTACATGGTGATGTATCGTGGTCAGACTGTGTGTGTGTGTGTGTGTGTAATACATGGTGATGTCTCCTGGTCAGACTGTGTGTGTGTGTGTGTGTGTGTGTGTGTAATAGATGGTGATGTCTCCTAGTCAGACTGTGTGTGTGTAATACATGGTGATGTCTCCTGGTCAGACTGTGTGTGTGTGTGTAATACATGGTGATATCTCCTGGTCAGACTGTGTGTGTGTGTAATAGATGGTGATGTCTCCTGGTCAGACTGTGTGTGTGTGTGTGTGTGTGTGTGTAGTACATGGTGATGTCTCCTGGTCAGACTGTGTGTGTGTGTGTGTAATACATGGTGATGTCTCCTGGTCAGACTGTGTGTGTGTGTGTGTAATAGATGGTGATGTCTCCTAGTCAGACTGTGTGTGTGTGTGTGTAATACATGGTGATGTCTCCTGGTCAGACTGTGTGTGTGTGTGTGTGTGTAATACATGGTGATGTCTCCTGTCTCCTGGTCAGACTGTGTGTGTGTGTGTAATACATGGTGAGGTCTCCTGGTCAGACTGTGTGTGTGTGTGTGTGTAATACATGGTGATGTCTCCTGGTCAGACTGTGTGTGTGTGTGTGTAATACATGGTGATGTCTCCTGGTCAGACTGTGTGTGTGTGTAATAGATGGTGATGTCTCCTGGTCAGACTGTGTGTGTGTGTGTACATGGTGATGTCTCCTGGTCAGACTGTGTGTGTGTAGTACATGGTGATGTCTCCTGGTCAGACTGTGTGTGTGTGTGTGTGTGTACATGGTGATGTCTCCTGGTCAGACTGTGTGTGTGTGTGTGTGTGTGTGTATAGATGGTGATGTCTCCTGGTCAGACTGTGTGTGTGTGTGTGTGTGTGTGTGTAATACATGGTGATGTCTCCTGGTCAGACTGTGTGTGTGTGTGTAATACATGGTGATGTCTCCTGGTCAGACTGTGTGTGTGTAATACATGGTGATGTCTCCTGGTCAGACTGTGTGTGTGTGTAATACATGGTGATGTCTCCTGGTCAGACTGTGTGTGTGTGTGGTGATGTCTCCTGGTACATGGTGATGTCTGTGTGACTGTGTGTGTGTGTAATACATGGTGATGTCTCCTGGTCAGACTGTGTGTGTGTAATACATGGTGATGTCTCCTGGTCAGACTGTGTGTGTGTGTGTAATAGATGGTGATGTCTCCTGGTCAGACTGTGTGTGTGTGTGTAATACATGGTGATGTCTCCTGGTCAGACTGTGTGTGTGTGTGTAATAGATGGTGATGTCTCCTGGTCAGACTGTGTGTGTGTGTAATACATGGTGATGTCTCCTGGTCAGACTGTGTGTGTGTAGTACATGGTGATGTCTCCTGGTCAGACTGTGTGTGTGTAGTACATGGTGATGTCTCCTAGTCAGACTGTGTGTGTGTAGTACATGGTGATGTCTCCTGGTCAGACTGTGTGTGTGTGTGTGTAATACATGGTGATGTCTCCTGGTCAGACTGTGTGTGTGTGTGTAATACATGGTGATGTCTCCTGGTCAGACTGTGTGTGTGTGTAATACATGGTGATGTCTCCTGGTCAGACTGTGTGTGTGTGTAATACATGGTGATGTCTCCTGGTCAGACTGTGTGTGTAATACATGGTGATGTCTCCTGGTCTGTGTGTGTGTGTGTGTGTAATACATGGTGGTGTCTCCTGGTCAGAGTGTGTGTGTGTGTGTGTAGTACATGGTGATGTCTCCTGGTCAGACTGTGTGTGTGTGTACATGGTGAGTACATGGTGATGTCTCCTGGTCAGACTGTGTGTGTGTGTACATGGTGATGTATCCTGGTCAGACTGTGTGTGTGTGTCCATGGTGAGGTCTCCTGGTCAGACTGTGTGTGTGTGTGTGTAGTACATGGTGATGTATCCTGGTCAGACTGTGTGTGTGTGTGTGTAATACATGGTGAGGTCTCCTGGTCAGACTGTGTGTGTGTGTGTGTAATACATGGTGATGTCTCCTGGTCAGACTGTGTGTGTGTGTGTGTAATAGATGGTGATGTCTCCTAGTCAGACTGTGTGTGTGTGTGTGTAATACATGGTGATGTCTCCTGGTCAGACTGTGTGTGTGTGTGTAATACATGGTGATGTCTCCTGGTCAGACTGTGTGTGTGTGTGTGTAATACATGGTGATGTCTCCTGGTCAGACTGTGTGTGTGTAATACATGGTGATGTCTCCTGGTCAGACTGTGTGTGTGTGTGTAATAGATGGTGATGTCTCCTGGTCAGACTGTGTGTGTGTGTAATACATGGTGATGTCTCCTGGTCAGACTGTGTGTGTGTGTGTAATACATGGTGATGTCTCCTGGTCAGACTGTGTGTGTGTAATACATGGTGATGTCTCCTGGTCAGACTGTGTGTGTGTGTGTAAATACATGGTGGTGTCTCCTGGTCAGAGTGTGTGTGTGTGTGTGTAGTACATGGTGATGTCTCCTGGTCAGACTGTGTGTGTGTGTGTGTAAGTACATGGTGATGTCTCCTGGTCAGACTGTGTGTGTGTAGTACATGGTGATGTCTCCTGGTCAGACTGTGTGTGTGTGTGTGTAATACATGGTGATGTCTCCTGGTCAGACTGTGTGTGTGTGTGTGTAGTACATGGTGATGTATCCTGGTCAGACTGTGTGTGTGTGTGTGGTCAGTGTGTGTGTACATGGTGAGGTCTCCTGGTCAGACTGTGTGTGTGTGTGTGTGTAATACATGGTGATGTCTCCTGGTCAGACTGTGTGTGTGTGTGTGTGTAATAGATGGTGATGTCTCCTAGTCAGACTGTGTGTGTGTGTGTCAATACATGGTGATGTCTCCTGGTCAGACTGTGTGTGTGTGTGTGTAATACATGGTGATGTCTCCTGGTCAGACTGTGTGTGTGTGTGTGTGTGTGTGTGTGTATACATGGTGATGTCTCCTGGTCAGACTGTGTGTGTGTGTGTGTAATACATGGTGATGTCTCCTGGTCAGACTGTGTGTGTGTGTGTGTAATAGATGGTGATGTCTCCTGGTCAGACTGTGTGTGTGTGTGTGTAATACATGGTGATGTCTCCTGGTCAGACTGTGTGTGTGTAATACATGGTGAGGTCTCCTGGTCAGACTGTGTGTGTGTGTGTAATACATGGTGATGTCTCCTGGTCAGACTGTGTGTGTGTGTGTGTGTAATACATGGTGATGTCTCCTGGTCAGACTGTGTGTGTGTGTGTGTAATAGATGGTGATGTCTCCTGGTCAGACTGTGTGTGTGTGTGTAATACATGGTGATGTCTCCTGGTCAGACTGTGTGTGTGTGTGTGTAATACATGGTGAGGTCTCCTGGTCAGACTGTGTGTGTGTGTGTAATACATGGTGATGTCTCCTGGTCAGACTGTGTGTGTGTGTGTGTAATACATGGTGATGTCTCCTGGTCAGACTGTGTGTGTGTGTGTGTAATAGATGGTGATGTCTCCTAGTCAGACTGTGTGTGTAATACATGGTGATGTCTCCTGGTCAGACTGTGTGTGTGTGTGTAATACATGGTGAGGTCTCCTGGTCAGACTGTGTGTGTGTGTGTGTAGTACATGGTGATGTATCCTGGTCAGACTGTGTGTGTGTGTGTGTAATACATGGTGAGGTCTCCTGGTCAGACTGTGTGTGTGTGTGTGTGTGTGTAATACATGGTGATGTCTCCTGGTCAGACTGTGTGTGTGTGTGTGTAATAGATGGTGATGTCTCCTAGTCAGACTGTGTGTGTGTGTGTGTAATACATGGTGATGTCTCCTGGTCAGACTGTGTGTGTGTGTGTGTAATAGATGGTGATGTCTCCTAGTCAGACTGTGTGTGTGTGTAATACATGGTGATGTCTCCTGGTCAGACTGTGTGTGTGTGTAATACATGGTGAGGTCTCCTGGTCAGACTGTGTGTGTGTGTGTAATACATGGTGAGGTCTCCTGGTCAGACTGTGTGTGTGTGTAATACATGGTGATGTCTCCTGGTCAGACTGTGTGTGTGTGTAATACATGGTGATGTCTCCTGGTCAGACTGTGTGTGTGTAGTACATGGTGATGTCTCCTGGTCAGACTGTGTGTGTGTAGTACATGGTGATGTCTCCTAGTCAGACTGTGTGTGTGTAGTACATGGTGATGTCTCCTGGTCAGACTGTGTGTGTGTGTGTGTAATACATGGTGATGTCTCCTGGTCAGACTGTGTGTGTGTGTAATACATGGTGATGTCTCCTGGTCAGACTGTGTGTGTGTGTAATACATGGTGATGTCTCCTAGTCAGACTGTGTGTGTGTAATACATGGTGATGTCTCCTGGTCTGTGTGTGTGTAATACATGGTGGTGTCTCCTGGTCAGAGTGTGTGTGTGTGTGTGTGTAGTACATGGTGATGTCTCCTGGTCAGACTGTGTGTGAAGTACATGGTGATGTCTCCTGGTCAGACTGTGTGTGTGTAGTACATGGTGATGTATCCTGGTCAGACTGTGTGTGTGTGTGTGTAATACATGGTGAGGTCTCCTGGTCAGACTGTGTGTGTGTGTGTGTGTGTGTAGTACATGGTGATGTATCCTGGTCAGACTGTGTGTGTGTGTGTGTAATACATGGTGAGGTCTCCTGGTCAGACTGTGTGTGTGTGTGTGTGTGTGTGTAATAGATGGTGATGTCTCCTAGTCAGACTGTGTGTGTGTGTGTGTAATACATGGTGATGTCTCCTAGTCAGACTGTGTGTGTGTGTGTGTAATACATGGTGATGTCTCCTGGTCAGACTGTGTGTGTGTGTGTGTAATAGATGGTGATGTCTCCTAGTCAGACTGTGTGTGTGTGTAATACATGGTGATGTCTCCTGGTCAGACTGTGTGTGTGTGTAATACATGGTGAGGTCTCCTGGTCAGACTGTGTGTGTGTGTGTAATACATGGTGAGGTCTCCTGGTCAGACTGTGTGTGTGTGTGTGTGTGTGTGTAATACATGGTGATGTCTCCTGGTCAGACTGTGTGTGTGTGTGTGTAATACATGGTGATGTCTCCTGGTCAGACTGTGTGTGTGTGTGTGTAATAGATGGTGATGTCTCCTGGTCAGACTGTGTGTGTGTGTGTAATACATGGTGATGTCTCCTGGTCAGACTGTGTGTGTGTGTAATACATGGTGAGGTCTCCTGGTCAGACTGTGTGTGTGTGTGTGTAATACATGGTGATGTCTCCTGGTCAGACTGTGTGTGTGTGTGTGTGTGTGTAATACATGGTGATGTCTCCAGGTCAGACTGTGTGTGTGTGTGTGTGTAATAGATGGTGATGTCTCCTAGTCAGACTGTGTGTGTAATACATGGTGATGTCTCCTGGTCAGACTGTGTGTGTGTGTGTAATACATGGTGATGTCTCCTGGTCAGACTGTGTGTGTGTGTGTGTGTAATACATGGTGAGGTCTCCTGGTCAGACTGTGTGTGCGTCAATACATGGTGATGTCTCCTGGTCAGACTGTGTGTGTGTGTGTGTGTGTGTAATACATGGTGATGTCTCCTGGTCAGACTGTGTGTGTGTGTGTGTAATACATGGTGATGTCTCCTGGTCAGACTGTGTGTGTGTGTGTGTGTAATACATGGTGATGTCTCCTGGTCAGACTGTGTGTGTGTGTAATACATGGTGATATCTCCTGGTCAGACTGTGTGTGTGTAATAGATGGTGATGTCTCCTGGTCAGACTGTGTGTGTGTGTGTGTGTGTGTGTGTAATACATGGTGATGTCTCCTGGTCAGACTGTGTGTGTGTGTGTAATACATGGTGATGTCTCCTGGTCAGACTGTGTGTGTGTGTAATACAT
This sequence comes from Oncorhynchus nerka, assembly GCF_034236695.1. Taxonomy (NCBI): domain Eukaryota; kingdom Metazoa; phylum Chordata; class Actinopteri; order Salmoniformes; family Salmonidae; genus Oncorhynchus; species Oncorhynchus nerka. The sequence continues at coordinate 85,244,209 of NC_088417.1, forward strand.
GGTGATGTCTCCTGGTCAGACTGTGTGTGTGTGTGTAATACATGGTGATGTCTCCTGGTCAGACTGTGTGTGTGTAATACATGGTGATGTCTCCTGGTCAGACTGTGTGTGTGTGTAATACATGGTGATGTCTCCTGGTCAGACTGTGTGTGTGTGTGTGTGTGTAATACATGGTGATGTCTCCTGGTCATGTCTCCTGGTCAGACTGTGTGTGTGTGTGTGTAATACATGGTGATGTCTCCTGGTCAGACTGTGTGTGTGTGTAATAGATGGTGATGTCTCCTGGTCAGACTGTGTGTGTGTGTGTAATACATGGTGATGTCTCCTGGTCAGACTGTGTGTGTGTGTGTGTGTGTGTGTGTAATACATGGTGATGTCTCCTGGTCAGACTGTGTGTGTGTGTGTGTAATACATGGTGATGTCTCCTGGTCAGACTGTGTGTGTGTGTGTGTGTAATACATGGTGATGTCTCCTGGTCAGACTGTGTGTGTGTGTGTGTAATACATGGTGATGTCTCCTGGTCAGACTGTGTGTGTAATACATGGTGATGTCTCCTGGTCAGACTGTGTGTGTGTGTGTAATACATGGTGATGTCTCCTGGTCAGACTGTGTGTGTGTGTGTGTAGTACATGGTGATGTATCCTGGTCAGACTGTGTGTGTGTGTGTGTAATACATGGTGATGTCTCCTGGTCAGACTGTGTGTGTGTGTGTGTGTGTAATACATGGTGATGTCTCCTGGTGATGTCAGACTGTGTGTGTGTGTGTGTAATAGATGGTGATGTCTCCTAGTCAGACTGTGTGTGTGTGTGTGTAATACATGGTGATGTCTCCTGGTCAGACTGTGTGTGTGTGTGTGTAATAGATGGTGATGTCTCCTAGTCAGACTGTGTGTGTGTGTAATACATGGTGATGTCTCCTGGTCAGACTGTGTGTGTGTCTCCTGGTCAGACTGTGTGTGTGTGTAATACATGGTGAGGTCTCCTGGTCAGACTGTGTGTGTGTGTGTAATACATGGTGAGGTCTCCTGGTCAGACTGTGTGTGTGTGTGTGTGTAATACATGGTGATGTCTCCTGGTCAGACTGTGTGTGTGTGTAATACATGGTGATGTCTCCTGGTCAGACTGTGTGTGTGTAGTACATGGTGATGTCTCCTGGTCAGACTGTGTGTGTGTGTGTAATATGGTGATGTCTCCTGGTCAGACTGTGTGTGTGTGTGTGTAGTACATGGTGATGTCTCCTGGTCAGACTGTGTGTGTGTGTGTGTAATACATGGTGATGTCTCCTGGTCAGACTGTGTGTGTGTGTGTAATACATGGTGATGTCTCCTGGTCAGACTGTGTGTGTGTGTAATACATGGTGATGTCTCCTAGTCAGACTGTGTGTGTGTAATACATGGTGATGTCTCCTGGTCTGTGTGTGTGTAATACATGGTGGTGTCTCCTGGTCAGACTGTGTGTGTGTGTGTGTGTGTATACATGGTGATGTCTCCTGGTCAGACTGTGTGTGAAGTACATGGTGATGTCTCCTGGTCAGACTGTGTGTGTGTAGTATGTCATGGTGATGTGATGTCCTGGTCAGACTGTGTGTGTGTGTGTGTAATACATGGTGAGGTCTCCTGGTCAGACTGTGTGTGTGTGTGTGTGTGTGTAGTACATGGTGATGTATCCTGGTCAGACTGTGTGTGTGTGTGTGTAATACATGGTGATGTCTCCTGGTCAGACTGTGTGTGTGTGTGTGTGTGTGTAATAGATGGTGATGTCTCCTAGTCAGACTGTGTGTGTGTGTGTGTAATACATGGTGATGTCTCCTGGTCAGACTGTGTGTGTGTGTGTGTAATACATGGTGATGTCTCCTGGTCAGACTGTGTGTGTGTGTGTGTAATAGATGGTGATGTCTCCTAGTCAGACTGTGTGTGTGTGTAATACATGGTGATGTCTCCTGGTCAGACTGTGTGTGTGTGTAATACATGGTGAGGTCTCCTGGTCAGACTGTGTGTGTGTGTGTGTAATACATGGTGATGTCTCCTGGTCAGACTGTGTGTGTGTGTGTGTGTGTGTAATACATGGTGATGTCTCCAGGTCAGACTGTGTGTGTGTGTGTGTAATACATGGTGATGTCTCCTGGTCAGACTGTGTGTGTGTGTGTGGTGAGAGACTGGTGATGTGTCAGACTGTGTGTGTGTGTGTAATACATGGTGATGTCTCCTGGTCAGACTGTGTGTGTGTGTGTGTGTAATACATGGTGATGTCTCCTGGTCAGACTGTGTGTGTGTGTGTAATAGATGGTGATGTCTCCTATGTGACTCCTGGTCAGACTGTGTGTGTGTGTAATACATGGTGATGTCTCCTGGTCAGACTGTGTGTGTGTGTGTGTGTGTGTAATACATGGTGATGTCTCCTGGTCAGACTGTGTGTGTGTGTAATACATGGTGGTGTCTCCTGGTCAGACTGTGTGTGTGTGTGTGTACATGGTGATGTCTCCTGGTCAGACTGTGTGTGTAATACATGGTGATGTCTCCTGGTCAGACTGTGTGTGTGTGTGTAATACATGGTGATGTCTCCTGGTCAGACTGTGTGTGTGTGTGTGTGTGTAATACATGGTGAGGTCTCCTGGTCAGACTGTGTGTGCGTAATACATGGTGATGTCTCCTAGTCAGACTGTGTGTGTGTGTGTGTAATACATGGTGATGTCTCCTGGTCAGACTGTGTGTGTGTGTGTGTAGTACATGGTGATGTATCGTGGTCAGACTGTGTGTGTGTGTGTGTGTGTAATACATGGTGATGTCTCCTGGTCAGACTGTGTGTGTGTGTGTAATACATGGTGATATCTCCTGGTCAGACTGTGTGTGTGTAATAGATGGTGATGTCTCCTGGTCAGACTGTGTGTGTGTGTGTGTGTGTGTGTGTGTGTAATACATGGTGATGTCTCCTGGCCAGACTGTGTGTGTGTAATACATGGGGATGTCTCCTGGCCAGACTGTGTGTGTGTGTAATACATGGTGATGTCTCCTGGTCAGACTGTGTGTGTGTGTGTAATACATGGTGATGTCTCCTGGTCAGACTGTGTGTCTCCTGTGTGTGTGTAATACATGGTGATGTGTGTGTCTCCTGGTCAGACTGTGTGTGTGTGTAATACATGGTGATGTCTCCTGGTCAGACTGTGTGTGTGTGTAATACATGGTGATGTCTCCTGGTCAGACTGTGTGTGTGTAATACATGGTGATGTCTCCTGGTCAGACTGTGTGTGTGTGTGTAATAGATGGTGATGTCTCCTGGTCAGACTGTGTGTGTGTGTAATACATGGTGATGTCTCCTGGTCAGACTGTGTGTGTGTGTGTAATAGATGGTGATGTCTCCTGGTCAGACTGTGTGTGTGTGTAATACATGGTGATGTCTCCTGGTCAGACTGTGTGTGTGTAGTACATGGTGATGTCTCCTGGTCAGACTGTGTGTGTGTAGTACATGGTGATGTCTCCTAGTCAGACTGTGTGTGTGTAGTAATACATGGTGATGTCTCCTGGTCAGACTTTGTGTGTGTGTGTAATACATGGTGAATACATGGTGATGTCTCCTGGTCAGACTGTGTGTGTGTGTGTGTGTAATACATGGTGATGTCTCCTAGTCAGACTGTGTGTGTGACTGTGTGTAATACATGGTGATGTCTCCTGGTCTGTGTGTGTGTAATACATGGTGGTGTCTCCTGGTCAGAGTGTGTGTGTGTGTGTGTAGTACATGGTGATGTCTCCTGGTCAGACTGTGTGTGTGTGTGTGTGTAAAGTACATGGTGATGTCTCCTGGTCAGACTGTGTGTGTGTAGTACATGGTGATGTATCCTGGTCAGACTGTGTGTGTGTGTGTGTAATACATGGTGATGTCTCCTGGTCAGACTGTGTGTGTGTGTGTGTGTGTGTAGTACATGGTGATGTCTCCTGGTCAGACTGTGTGTGTGTGTGTGTAATACATGGTGATGTCTCCTGGTCAGACTGTGTGTGTGTGTGTGTAATACATGGTGATGTCTCCTGGTCAGACTGTGTGTGTGTGTGTGTGTGTAATAGATGGTGATGTCTCCTAGTCAGACTGTGTGTGTGTGTGTGTGTAATACATGGTGATGTCTCCTGGTCAGACTGTGTGTGTGTGTGTGTAATACATGGTGATGTCTCCTGGTCAGACTGTGTGTGTGTAATAGATGGTGATGTCTCCTGGTCAGACTGTGTGTGTGTGTGGTGATGTCTCCTGTCAGACTGTGTGTGTGTGTGTAATACATGGTGATGTCTCCTGGTCAGACTGTGTGTGTGTGTAATACATGGTGATGTCTCCTGGTCAGACTGTGTGTGTGTGTGTAATACATGGTGATGTCTCCTGGTCAGACTGTGTGTGTGTGTGTAATACATGGTGATGTCTCCTGGTCAGACTGTGTGTGTGTGTGTGTAATACATGGTGATGTCTCCTGGTCAGACTGTGTGTGTGTGTGTGTGTAATAGATGGTGATGTCTCCTGGTCAGACTGTGTGTGTGTGTGTAATACATGGTGATGTCTCCTGGTCAGACTGTGTGTGTGTGTGTGTAATACATGGTGAGGTCTCCTGGTCAGACTGTGTGTGTGTGTGTGTAATACATGGTGATGTCTCCTGGTCAGACTGTGTGTGTGTGTGTGTAATACATGGTGATGTCTCCTGGTCAGACTGTGTGTGTGTGTGTGTAATAGATGGTGATGTCTCCTAGTCAGACTGTGTGTGTGTGTGTGTGTGTGTGTATACATGGTGATGTCTCCTGGTCAGACTGTGTGTGTGTGTAATACATGTGTGTGTAATACATGGTGATGTCTCCTGGTCAGACTGTGTGTGTGTGTGTGTAATAGATGGTGATGTCTCCTAGTCAGACTGTGTGTGTAATACATGGTGATGTCTCCTGGTCAGACTGTGTGTGTGTAATACATGGTGTAACGGTTTTGACTTGAGGTTATTATTTATAGGGGTGCCAGGTAAGTTGTGCCTACCAGAGAAAACATTGGTTTCTCCTTTTAGTTTGGGTGGGAATGAGTCCCATCTGGTCCGTCAAGTCTACACCAATACAAAGGACTTATGTAAAAGTCAGGATGGAAATAAACTTTTCATAAACCCTTAAAACATTGGAAAGAACTTCCAAAACAACTATATTCTTTGCGTGGGTTGTATTAACAACATCAATGATTACACACACATATAATAATATAACACAATGAGTTCTGGTTCCTCCAGAAATGTCCTGTACCTCGGGCCTAAAAAGAGTCCTGCCCGGTAGAGTTCAGGGAACTCAAGTGACTTCTGCCACGCAATGTTTGTCCGTTCATTCAGTGTAGCGTAAACCCAGTATTAGTCATACAATTAATATAACAATAATTTTACCACAGAACTTTAAAGCGTATCAACTCTTACTAAGTCCTCAACTACAACTAACTACATAAATCACAGTATACATCACATCAAAACAAATGAAATACCGTATACAAAAAGGTTGTAGTCAGTCGGTCAGTCAGACAATCCAATCCGCCAATAGATCTCCAGCGGAGAAAGGCCACGAAGAACGGAGGACGGTGTAGTCCACGGACGCAAAGAGTGGATCCCATCCTGGGTAAACTCTATTAGGCTACAAAACACACGTTTAACGGCAACAAAACAACGGAATAGAGAAGCTTCGGGAACTGAGGGTTGAACACATCCTCAGTCACGTCTCCATCACAACCCCCCTTTTGCGCAGCTGATGCTGGCTATTTAATTAGGAATTAAAGGGAAAGCGCCCTATTGGAAGGAGCTGCACTGAGGCGGTTCAGAAAAATTCAGGGCCGTCACACACCCCCTCCCCTGGAAAAAGCCGACCATTGCCCTGGAAGGCACATCTTGGTCGGGGAAACCGAGAAAGGTCTCCTCATCGCTTTCCTCTACAAAAATATTTGTGACTTTTTGGAGCTCACGCTCCTCAGCTGAGGGGTCACAGGCCTTGAGGTGTGAGACTTCTGGGTCTGGGAATCCGAGAAAAGTCTCCTCACTTTCCTCTTCAAAGATATCCAGGACCTTGCGGCGCTCAATCGCCTCCAATTCCTCAGCCGAGGGGTAACAGGCCTTAAGGCGTGAGACATGGACAATGCGCATATCTTCACCTGTGTCCTCTTTCACCACTCGGTAGTTCAAAGGGCCCATCTGCTCCACAATCCTATATGGTCCTTGCCATTTAGGAGCGAGCTTGGCCGAGAAGAATTGTTCAGCTTTCGAGTAAGGATGAGAGCGAAGCCACACCCGATCACGAAGCTGGAACTGCATGTCTCGTCTGTTCTTATCATAATTCCTCTTCTGCTTGAGTCGAGCCTGGATCATGTTCTTTGAGACAAGAGCTCTCAAGTCATGGAGATGGACTACCTGGTCATAGCAAGCAGCGTCTGGAGTAAGCTGCTGGGGCTGTAGCACCATATCCAAGGGTCCTCGGAGAGGACGACTTAGGTTCAGCTCTGCAGGTGTGACTCCAGTGGACTCTTGCACAGCAGAATTCAGAGCAAATCGAAACTCGTGAAGGTGCTTGTCCCAGTGTTTGTGCTGGGTCCCTACATAGGAAGCAATCATTGTCTTCAAGGTTCGATTTACTCTCTCAGTGAGATTGGTCTGTGGGTGATAGGCAGTGGTCAACTTCTGTCTCAGGTTCCATCTTTGGCAGGTCTCCTCAAAGAGATCAGAGACAAATTGGGAACCTCGATCAGACAGGATGTAATCAGGCACTCCCCAGCGAGTCAGGATCTCTTTCGTAAGGATGTTAGAGACGGTCCTTGCTGTGGCCTGACGCAGGGAAAAAAGCTCCACCCACTTTGAATAATAATCAACAAAAACAAGCATGTACACATTCTGATTGGAGCTTCTAGGAAATGGACCCATCAAATCCACTCCTAACATTTCCCAAGGTCGGGTAACCACCGTTTGCTGCAACATGCCAGCAGGCTTTCTACCTTCTGGTTTGTACATTTGACAAACCTGACAGTTTCGGATGTGTGACTTCACATCCATGCTCAGATGTGGCCAGTACAGTAACGCTTGCAACCGCTTGTAGGTTTTGAACCTGCCCAAATGACCAGCTAATGGGTCTTCATGGAAATGTTGAAGCAGTTGAAGGCGTAGAGTTTCAGGTATGTACATTTGGTAGAGTGTTCTGTGAGGGAATTGTACAACTCGGTAGACTTTATCTTCAATGATGGTCAGCTTTGTGGTAGGATTGACCATCTTTTCTCCATCTTCCAGGATAGTCTGGTACAAAGCCTGTACTTCTGGATCATCCTGTTGGGCTTTCCATATGGCCTCATCAGAGATGGGAAAGTCCGTTTTGGGCGAGTCTCGACTGCTTGACAGGACAGTAGCACATGTAAGATGAGGGCCACTGTTATCACAAGCAGGAGCTCTGGACAAGGCATCTGGAACAGTGTTGTATTTTCCTTTCCTGTATTCCACTGCAAAGGTGAACTCTTGCAACCGTAGAGCCCATCTTATGAGTCTGGTGCTTGGTTTGTTGGTCTTGAACACCCACACAAGGGAGGAATGGTCAGTGACCACAGTGAAGTGTCTACCCTCCAAGTAGTACCTCCACTTTTCCAAAGCCCAGACAACTGCAAGGCACTCTTGCTCGGTTGTGGAGTAGTTCCGTTCTGCTCCATTCAATGTTCGACTGGCGAACGCTAGCACTTCTTCAGTGCCAAGTCCAGTCTGTTGGACTAGGACAGCACCAAGTCCAACATCACCAAGTCCAACATCACTTGCATCAGTGTAAACAAAAAAAGGGCAATCAAAGTTGGGATGACCTAAAATGGGAGGTGTGACGAGATGTCGTTTCAGGGTTTCAAAGGAGGTCTGGCACTCTGCCGTCCATTGGAATTTCGCTCCTTTTCGCTTCAACGCGTTGAGGGGTTCTGCCACCTGGGAGAAGTTCGACACAAACCGATGGTACCATCCAGCCATACCAAGGAACCGTTGAAGGGCCTTGAGTGTGGTTGGCACAGGGAAGTCTTGTACAGCCTTTGTCTTTTCAGGATCCACATGAATGCCGTCGAAAGACACAATATGGCCAAGGAACTTCAGGGAGGTTTGGCAAAAGTTGCTCTTCTTCATATTCAAGGTCAGACCAGCTTCTCTTAGCTTGTCCAACACTGCTTGAAGATCTTGAAAGTGTCTTTCTCTGTTCTGAGAGTAGATAATTATATCGTCCAGGTAGACGAAACAGATCTTCCCTTTGAGCTCACCTAACGCAATCTCCATGAGTCTTTGGAAAGTGGCAGGGGCATTCTTTAATCCAAAGGGCATCACCTTAAAGGAAAACAAGCCCTCAGCACAGACAAAAGCAGTCTTGTCCTTGCTTTCCTGGTCCATCTCAACCTGCCAATAACCACTATTGAGGTCAAGGGTAGTGAACACAAAGCGCCAGACAATGACTCCAGGATCTCATGGATGGTAGGAAGAGGATAGGCATCCGTCTGAGAAACATTGTTGGTCTTCCTATAGTCCACACAAAATCTAAGACCACCAGTCTTTTTTGGGATGAGGACAACAGGAGCAGCCCAGGGAGAGGAGGAACGTTCTATTATATCTTGTGTTAACATATCATTAATGAGTCCCTTTTGGATGATTAGCTTCGCTGGGGACAAACGATATGGCTTTTGCTTGATCAGCATTTCCTGTGTAAGGAATATTTTGTGCTTCAGGAGCCCGGTGCGTCCCAGCTTTGAAGTACATACATCAGCATTATTCTGCAGCTGTGCCAACAGCCGTAACTCCTCTGGCTGTTCCAACAGCCTTAACTCCTCTGGCTGTTCCAGCTGAGCTCTTCTCACAGCCTGTGGCTGTTCCAGCTGAGGATTATCAAGGCCTGTAAAAGGAGATCGGCAGAGAAGACTGCCACATTTGAACCACAGTCAGAAGGATTATCAAGGGTTAGTGGTACCGGAGCAATGGCAGAGAAGACTGCCACATTTGAACCACAGTCAGAAGGATTATCAAGGGTTAGTGGTACCGGAGCAACGGCAGAGAAGAGTGCCACATTTGAACCCCAATCATGTAACTTTGTAGCTTCTGATTGGTGCGGTATTAACTGAAAGGAAGGGGATGTCGATGGGGGGGCGTAGGCAGTGACTCTTGGGGTTTCAGCTCTGGTTAAAGCACCCAGAGAAGGATGGTCATTGCTGCGAAGAGATTTAGGTGTGTTGGCCTGTTGTGATTTGTGGTCTCTGGAAGGGTTTACTTGATACGGTCTTGGACATGTAGCTGAAGAATGTCCCTTTTGGCTACATCTCCAACAGAACATGAGAGGGGTCTTGACTGGAGACTCTGGCTGTTGTTGATGGTCTGTCTTGGGCAACTGTTTGGGTGTCTGTTTCTTTCTCTGGTCATATTGCTGTTGGCATTCTCTGTCCTTCTCAAACTGCTGTCCCAAGCGAACCAGTCCATCGACAGTGGTGACTGTAGCATGGCCTTGTCTTGGCTGTTCAGAGGTGCCAGCTTGGCCCTCAGTGGTCTGAACAGAAATGGACACCAGAGAAACTCTGTGTAAGGAGTTGTGCCTAATGGAGGCCATGTCCACAGACACGTCATCCAACATTTTAACACAATTAGAGAGTTCTCTCTGCAAGTGGCCTACAGTGTTAACCATGGGAGAAAAAACAGAATTAACGTCCTTGAGGACCTCAGTGTGGTGATGTTGCAGGCGCCATTGGAGAGTGGCAGTGAGTTGGTTTCGTTGGTAGTCAAACTGCCTGTCCATGGCACCAGTAATTTCCCGTCTTCCACTCTCACTGAGCTCTGTCAGCATGTGGGTTAGAGTGCTCAGTGAGTTTCTGAATTCCATGGCACTCTGTTGTTGCTCTTCCCTCAGACATTTGAAATTATGGTGGATAAGAGTTTGGAGATGTTGTTGAGTCCGACGAATATCAAGGATGTCACCTTGAAGTTGTAAGACTACAACCTCTGGACATAAAGCAGACAATGGAGGAAGGTTGGGTGTCAGAGGGAGGACTAGCTCAGTACTTCCACACAGATCCATGTCAATAAGTGAGTAACTGGTTAGACCTCCTGTGGCCTGTGGCTCAGGCCGAGCATTTAGATTCCCAGGGCTCTGGCCCAAATCAACTCCATTATCTCCATTTACATTATGATTTGTGTTGTCAGCTTGATGGTCAGAATGTCCCTGTGTATTCCCATTGACAGGTATTACATGGATGAGTAACTTATCTTGGGGTGAATCCATTGTTTTAATTCCACACACAATATTTGCTTTGGTTAGTTCTCAATGTTGAGCGGTCCCATCTGGGGTGCCATTTTTTATGTAACGGTTTTGACTTGAGGTTATTATTTATAGGGGTGCCAGGTAAGTTGTGCCTACCAGAGAAAACATTGGTTTCTCCTTTTAGTTTGGGTGGGAATGAGTCCCATCTGGTCCGTCAAGTCTACACCAATACAAAGGACTTATGTAAAAGTCAGGATGGAAATAAACTTTTCATAAACCCTTAAAACATTGGAAAGAACTTCCAAAACAACTATATTCTTTGCGTGGGTTGTATTAACAACATTAATGATTACACACACATATAATAATATAACACAATGAGTTCTGGTTCCTCCAGAAATGTCCTGTACCTCGGGCCTAAAAAGAGTCCTGCCCGGTAGAGTTCAGGGAACTCAAGTGACTTCTGTCACGCAATGTTTGTCCGTTCATTCAGTGTAGCGTAAACCCAGTATTAGTCATACAATTAATATAACAATAATTTTACCACAGAACTTTAAAGTGTATCAACTCTTACTAAGTCCTCAACTACAACTAACTACATAAATCACAGTATACATCACATCAAAACAAATGAAATACCGTATACAAAAAGGTTGTAGTCAGTCGGTCAGTCAGACAATCCAATCCGCCAATAGATCTCCAGCGGAGAAAGGCCACGAAGAAGAACGGAGGACGGTGTAGTCCACGGACGCAAAGAGTGGATCCCATCCTGGGTAAACTCTATTTGGCAACAAAACACACGTTTAACGGCAACAAAACAACGGAATAGAGAAGCTTCGGGAACTGAGGGTTGAACACATCCTCAGTCACGTCTCCATCACAACCCCCCTTTTGCGCAGCTGATGCTGGCTATTTAATTAGGAATTAAAGGGAAAGCGCCCTATTGGAAGGAGCTGCACTGAGGCGGTTCAGAAAAATTCAGGGCCGTCACAATGGTGATCTCTCCTGGTCAGACTGTGTGTGTGTGTGTGTGTGTGTGTGTAATACATGGTGATGTCTCCTGGTCAGACTGTGTGTGTGTGTAATACATGGTGATGTCTCCTGGTCAGACTGTGTGTGTGTAATAGATGGTGATGTCTCCTAGTCAGACTGTGTGTGTGTAATACATGGTGTTGTCTCCTGGTCAGACTGTGTGTCTCCTGGTCAGACTGTGTGTGTGTGTGTAATACATGGTGATGTCTCCTGGTCAGACTGTGTGTGTGTAATACATGGTGATGTCTCCTGGTCAGACTGTGTGTGTGTGTGTGTAGTACATGGGGATGTCTCCTGGTCAGACTGTGTGTGTGTGTGTGTAATACATGGTGATGTCTCCTGGTCTGTGTGTGTAAGACATGGTGATGTCTCCTGGTCAGACTGTGTGTGTAATACATGGTGATGTCTCCTGGTCAGACTGTGTGTGTGTGTAATACATGGTGAGGTCTCCTAGTCAGACTGTGTGTGTGTGTGTGTGTGTAATACATGGTGATGTCTCCTAGTCAGACTGTGTGTGTGTAATACATGGGGATGTCTCCTGGCCAGACTGTGTGTGTGTAATACATGGTGATGTCTCCTGGTCAGACTGTGTGTGTGTGTGTAATACATGGTGATGTCTCCTGGTCAGACTGTGTGTGTGTGTGTAATACATGGTGATGTCTCCTGGTCAGACTGTGTGTGTGTGTAATACATGGTGATGTCTCCTGGTCAGACTGTGTGTGTGTGTAATACATGGTGATGTCTCCTGGTCAGACTGTGTGTGTAATACATGGTGATGTCTCCTGGTCAGACTGTGTGTGTGTGTGTAATACATGGTGATGTCTCCTGGTGTGTGTGTGTGTGTGTGTGTGTGTGTGTGTGTGTGTGTAATACATGGTGATGTCTCCTGGTCAGACTGTGTGTGTGTGTAATACATGGTGATGTCTCCTGGTCAGACTGTGTGTGTGGTGCTGTGGGTGGCCAGTTACTCTGCCAGCGTCCTGCGGCCGCTCAAGTCCAGCCTACAGAAGAAGAAGAAGAAGAAAAAGGACAGCAGCACAGCCATGGTACACACTCACTACCGTCTCATCCTCCCCTTGTCCGCGTACAACCCTTCTGACACCATCCCATTCGCCAAATAACTCTCTGCCCCCTTCCTCTGTCCCTATAGCCAGTGGTGCTGAGTGGCTTCCAGGAGTGGACAGGCAACCTACAGGGCATTGTGACCCAGGCTCTAGATCACGTGAAGGGGCAGGAGGCCAGCCTGACAGCCCTCAAACTAGCAGCACTCACCTTGGGGGTGGGACACGCACAGACACAGGTTGGTAGGTCTGGGTGGGTAGCTGTGTGTATGATTACTGATTTGTTTCTTTAATTCAAAGCATGGTTCTTACTCTCCCCCTTGCCTTACATATTTGTCTGTCTCTACCCTCTCTCTCCCAGGAGGAGTGTGGATTCACCAGAGCAGCCATGGACAAGGTTCAGACTAGTTATCTTGGCTCGCTGCAGGAGCTGGGAGATCTACTGAGGAAGAGAGCTGATTCGCTGAAGAGCCTCAAGTTCTGACCAGCAATTACCATCACCCTTCAATCAATATTGTCATACCTAATTATCACTATTATACTGGATCACCTCATCTAACTGCCCCCCCCCCCCCCCCACACACACACAAAGAGCCTTCTCCCTCTGCTCCTCTCAAAGGAGGTGTTGCCTGCTACCAACAGTCTTTCACTTCATCACCTTCCTCTCCTTTTCCACATCTCCCTCACTCTGGGTGTCACTTTATATAACACAGGACTCCCACCATCACTGTTCTCTCTCAGCAAGGAACCACAGATATTTCTGCTTTATTATATGTGATAATGTCACAGAGAAGCTCCTCAAACATACTAAATAAGCAATTTTAGATCTACTCTAATAAATGATTGTACATAGTCCGCAGATGACAGATCAACTACCACAGCAACAACTCCTTGACTGAACGTGAATGAAATAAGAACTAAGCAACATTTTCCCCTTAGTTGTTTTTTCCCGGCCTCTGTTGCTTCCATGGTGATAGATGAGAAGATCTGCTCCTGTTTTTCATGTTGGACTCCACTTCCCGAGCCTGACCTGGCAGCCCACTGTTGTCACTGACACTCTTCTGCTCGTAAGAACAAATGGGGCAGAGATGGTGCTTAGCTTACTGTATGAAAACGAGGACAGCTGAACAAAGAGGGTTCTTGGTGTATTGTACAAGCAAGGAAAGCTGAACGCGGCCCCAACTCTTGACTTTTAGCCAGCAACCTGGGAAACGAGTTGTCTGCACTCCTCTCCGGGCAACCAGTGACTTAATAGGTCAGTTTAGAGCAGATGAGTATACTACAAGGTAGGATCAAAGAGTTAGCCAGCTAACTTGCCTAAATATATATTTTTTTTTTAAAGATGAGCTTAGTCTAATTGACTCAACCACATAGATGTTTAGCTTTCTTAATGAACCTGGTTATCAAAGTTAGCTGGCTAACTCATTGCACCTCTGGTTGGTTTCCTCACCAGTTCCTGCCTTTCAATCCCAAACTCCCCCTTTGTTTTCTTTGTTTGAAACCCTCTGTAGTTATTGGAATACCTGAATCTGAAAAGTAATGTATTTGCATTCTGTCGGTGGAAAGTATATGTAGCTTGCCTGGTTTAGTTAAAAATGGACAGTCAGTGGATGGTTTGTTTTAACACTGTAGGAGAGAAACCAGACAAACGGATAGTTATACAACCTGTTTATTCAGAGGTGCTAGTGTTTACAATGCTGTGGAAACAGTTCTCTGACAATGGCTGAAACCCAAAGTTAAGATATCGAAATGTGAAGGAGACAACCAACGTGTCCGATTTGCAATGAAGATGGGAAATGTTTTTGAAATAGTCCTTCATTGTCTCTTCAGGGTGCATCTCTGCAATGATCTGCCGCAATTCATTTCACTAACCAGAACTGGCAATGGCCGTGTTCGAGAGCATCAAATATGACTCATTATTAGATCGGCATAATTTACCAATGATATATTGCGGTTTTGATCTTCTCTAACATAGCCGTTGTGTCTTAACATTGCTCGTTTATGGCATTTCACCTGCTAGCTACCGATATACATTAGGGTCACGTCCAGTAGCATTGTGGAACGCTCTAAAATGTGTTCTAATCAATGCATTTCTATCTGGAGGCAAACTAAGGGCTCTATTTCAGTCTATCACGGAAGTTCAGCGTGATTGACATTATTAAAGGCAATGTTCGAGTTAGTGCATTTCCACATCTTTGGGGTGAGGGAGCGTGGACATGGTTGGATCAAATTTGGAGAAAGCTGAATTTTATGCAATTCTGTGATCTCTCAACGCTATTAACCAATTAAAGCTCACTATAACTTCCAGCCCCTATTGGATTGGCAGATGATACCTAGCCTGCTTGCTAGCAACCACATGGGGGTGAAGCTAGAATGCTATCCAAATGATCCCGTTATATGGATATCTTTTAGGGGAGACTACGAAACGCATGTCGGCTCAACGATATTGAAGAGACCTATAAACTAGTAGACATGCTTACAGCCGGGGGCACTGAGACGGACTAATATCCATCTCTATATGCTTTGGTTTATTTTATCCTTTTTAAACAAGACGTGGAACAGTTTGATCCTCCCACACTGACCCCCCGGACCCTCTAGAAGCTGTCAGTGGACTCATTGAGGTGCTGAGAACGAAGTGGTCGACAATCTGGAGTGCCATCAATTTATACCCATCCTGTCTCTTTTGCTAGAAAATGGAAAACAAAAACACTGGAATGTCATATATATAAAATGAACAAATCAGTTTGTCTTGAATCAATGTTTGTCTCTGAAAATACAGAGTAGGCTATTTATTAACTGTAGATGAACCACAATCGTGATGTCAAATCAATAGCACAGCGCTGGGTGGAGTTTTGTGTTAAATTTTAATAGATATTCTGTTATTGTCTAGACCTTGCCACAGCTCAGAAACTGTGGAAAAACAAAAATATTAACATTTTACATTCACTACATGATCAGAAAATATACATTTATATGCATTGTTGAAATTTATTTTGCAAGTGCTTAGGCATGATGACCATACAGATACAATGGACTGATGGCCAGTGTTTCTCAATCCATTCCTGGGGGGGTACACACAGTTTTTCTCCAGCTCATCACTAATACACCTGATTAAAGTAATCAGTGGCTTGGTGAAAACTAGTTAATTCAGTTTTAGGGATAGAATGAAAAAGGGGCACTTCTGGGGACCCCCAGGACTGAGTTAAGTGATACTCCATTAGGCCTTTCTAACCCTGGCTCACATCACTGGTACTTCTATAAAGACTAATCCAAATCATCACCTGCGACAGTTATGGGTCACATTGGCTGCATCTACACAGGCAGCCCAATTCTCATCTTTTGACCAGCCAGATGAGCTGATGGGATGTGGAGGGAAAAATATATCAACTGGGCTGCCTGTGTAGGTGCAGCCATTGTCGGATGCAGCTGTGCGACCCAACCGGAACGGCTAAAATCAACAACAAAAAACATCCCAAAAAATTAGGAGAAACACAATGGACAAAAGAATACAACTTATCCTTTTAACAGTGTCTCTCTCACTCCAAGGCTTCATGATCCTGGAGATCAAAATGTAAAACAAGATAACGGGAATAAACTATACATTTTCAGTTAGTTTAAGTAGATACTTCATCAAATATCCTTATCTGTTAATGCTGCAGCAGGTAGCTACATGGTTGCGCTGATGGAGAATGTGTGATTATCCACACAAAAATATTTTCTTTGCATACTAAGACATGCATTATCCCATAGACACACTACATTCACAGGGGTAATAACTACAGTATGGCTGAAAGCGGAACATTTGACCTAAGTCACAGCTCTAGGAACATTACTTTCTTTAATCCTAACCTGTCAGAGCAGTGTCTGGACAGCCCACTGATCTGACAGACTTTCCAACCTATTCTAAACCTCAACACCCTATCTACTATATGTGCACTACATATAGGGAACAGGGTGCCATTTGAGCCAGCTCCCTACTATATATAATTACAGTACTGGAGATAGAGGTCATCTAGAACAGGGTTTTCCCCAAACACAGTCCTGCCCCCCACCAGGGGGCCCCAGGAAAGAGTTTGGGAAAAACTCCTCTGGAGGGGACCTGACCATGTTTTATAACCGTGAATATGAAATAAGAGGACAGTCAACACTACAGTGGTAGAAATAAACTGGTATTCCCACAGGACAGCTAGAGACATCAGTCACAAGGGCAATGTATTTCTGTCCCTCCTAACGGTGCAGCAGACCTGGGTATCTATCAAATACTTGTAAGTATTTCAACGCCAGCAAATTCTAGCCCCGAAGTCATTAGCGACGTGACTACAGGTAAGCAGAAAGCAAAAGGGGCAGGAGGGTTTAATTCCATCTGTTCTCCATCATTCCAGTAGAATGACACCTGAACTACAGGTACAAGTGACAGCTGATCTAGCAGCTCTGAAATGTATGAACTCAGCAAACACTCACTTGGGGCAAACAATGGATGAAATGTTTAAAACCTTAACACATTAAAAAGGAAAACACATTGGATCAAAGGACAGCAATGCAACAACAAATGGCAACAAAATCGGTCAGAGGGCAGGAATCGTATACATGCATGTCAAACCACTCAACCATGTTCTACAAGAAATAGCAACAGGCCTGGACAGGGTCAAATCAAAAACACATCCTCCAGCCACCTGTCAGACGGGTTGAGGTGCTAAATCCACTTCCCAAATGGCACCCTATTCAGACCTGGCCCTCTGGCCAGAAGTAGTGCACTATATGGAATAGGGTGCCATTTTGGACTTATTTCAAGTCTGCAGACCCCTACACCTCGGATAAGGGTTTATACAGATCTTAGTCTCGAGGGAGGAGACCGAAACAAGGATGAAGCCAACTAGAGCCATGACAGATACAGTATCCAACAGGGAACAAAATACATAAAACAAAAACAAATTGGTCCAATAAGTGATCCGATTCCAATTTAGGGGGAAACTATAACATACTGAGGACTGTAAAATAACATTCTAGTCTGATTAAAAGGATTGGCTTCGAGTGTCTTGGATACAAATTAAGCCTGTCTCATAATTAACTAACAATTATAGTTACAGGCAATTTAAATGTACTTTCTGTGCAAATCGTTTTTTAAATGTGAATAGGAGGCGTGTGATTGGGAGTCGGTACACTACTATTGACCAATCAGGACAAACCCCTATATGAATCATGGGAGACAGGGAGTAGAGCAGCTGACTTCCTCTTCTTTGTGAGCTTGGTGACATCATCATCATGGAAGGGTTTGGTTGGTCGACCTCACTGCTCGTGAGCAGCACTCATGCCTCGAACCTGACCTGAACTACGCAGCTGGCGGAGGAAGTAAACAGATTATAGTCACGCATGTGTCACACAGTGAAGGACAAAATGTGTGTCTGTAGGAGAGACTGAGGTGATGGAGTGAACATATTCTCTCTTTCCATCATATATATATATATATAATGTAGCAACAGCTAAATGTACTACATTGTGAACTAATGGCCAATGTTTAGTTCATGAAATAGAGAATAATGTTTCCTCTTTACTAGCAGTCACATCACTTCAACCCATCTCCATCATAGTGAAAACTCTCCTCTTTCCATCTGTAGGCAACATGATACATGCAGAAAGATGGCAGAGAGCAACAGGGTAGGAGCGCTGCCCCAACACCTGGAACCACACACATACCACACTATGGTAATAAGACAGCAAGGGGACAAAAGGTTTCAAAGAGGTAAGGAGGAGAAGAAGTCATGCAGCGGGAGCTGAGGAGCAGAACTGCAGAGAGAGACAGGATGCAGAAGCCATGGAAAAAGAGACAGGATGCAGAAGCCATGGAAAAAGAGAGACAGGATGCAGAAGCCATGGAAAAAGAGACAGGATGCAGAAGCCATGGAAAAAGAGAGACAGGATGCAGACGCCATGGAGACAGGATGCAGACGCCATGGAAAAAGAGAGACAGGATGCAGAAGCCATGGAAAAAAAGAGAGACAGGATGCAGAAGCCATGGAAAAAAAGAGAAACGGAATGAGAGCCCCACATGCAGATAGAACTCCAAAACCACCATAGACAAACGACAGACTGAACCAAAAGCAGATGGTTTCATTAGACAGGCAAGGCAACATGCAGCTGGAAAAAGGGAGAAAAACGTGATGAGCAACAAATTAATGGGGGGGAATCGAGAGAGATGAGAGCAGGTACAGGATGAGTCTCCAACACCACGATGATGTAATTTCCTGTGTCCTGTTGGGGAACTTACTCAGCCTGTCTCTGACCTTTGACCTATAGGGGCGGGGTTACTCTTCCGTTGCCGAGGTTCCTCTAACGGTGCCCTTCTCACGCATCTAAAGGCAGCAGAGTAGAACTGTCAGCTGGACCAATCAGAGAGCTTCATAGGAGGGTCAAAGGTTAAGGCCATAGGGGTTAGTGAGGGTCACGGTCAGTCCTAGATAGGTGATTTGTTGTTTATTGTGGTCCTTGATCCCTCAATGCCTCTGGAATCATGTGTTCGTGACCTTTTCATCACCTCTCCCTATCTATGCACCACAAAAAACAAGTCTAAAACCTATGAAAAAAATGGCAGACATTAATTGTGTGTGTTACCTCTTCCAGCTCTTTCTTGGTCTCTTCCTCCATTCGTCGGATGTCTGCCATGGTCAGCTCCACCCAGTTGTCAATCCAACAGAACAACTGGCGATGGAAGTTAGTGAAAATACGCTTCTCTTGCTTAAGGAGGGAAGATGGGGGAGGAGAGAGGGGGAGAGGGAATGAAAGGAGAGACCAGAGAACAACAATATTAGGCATCAGTCTGTTTTCTCATTGGAGGCCCTAAATGTGAAAAGGAGAAAGAGAGAAAGAGATAAAAGTATTGTACCTTCTGGATAAAGTTCTCTACTTTGGTCTGCAGGCCCCACCACTTGAACTTGACAGTGACCAGTTTGTAGGCACACATCTTAGGACAGTCGGTCTTGTTCATCAGATCGTTCTGTCATAGGAGAAACACAGGAGGGATGAGGACCAATTTTTTTTTTTTTTTCTACAATGTTGATTTTGGAGCATTAACCTCCAGCACCACAAACGAGAGAAGCATGTGTGTCAATATGACTAACTATCACAGACAAGACGGGATATATATGGTGACAGTAGGTAAAACCCTGTACCTTCCATTCAGGTGAGAGCGGTCCTCTGCCTGTCTTTGTAGATTTGAACAGAGCAGGATCTTCCTCTGCTTTATAATCCTGTAGTAAATAACAAAAAACATACCTTACACAACGATAACCTGCTCTGTACATGACAGACTGACCAGGTGAAAGCCATGATCCCTTATTGACGTCACCGGTTAAATCCACTTCAATCAGTGTAGATGAAGGGGAGGAGGTTTAAGAATGATTGTGTATGTGTGCCACTCAAGAGGGTGAATGGGCAAGACAAAAGATTTAAGCCTCTTTAAAACAGTGTATGGTAGCAGGTGCCAGGCGCACTGGTTTGTGTCAAGAACTGTAATGCTGCTGGGTTTTTAACGCTCAACAGTTTACCGTGTGTATCAAGGATGGGTGGTGGACCAAAGAACATCCAGCCAACTTGACACAACTGTTGGAAGCATTGCATTCAATATAGGGCAGCGTCCCTGTGGAATGTTTTTGACACCTTGTATGCTCCCCTGACAAATTGAGGCTGTTCTGAGGTCAAAGGGGGTGTTACAACTCAATTTTTGGAAGGCATTTTTAATGTTTTGTACACTCAGTGTATATACACATTACAACCCATTATAGTCATGTAGGACAGAAAATGCATTACACATGCATACTGACCAGAGTTTCCGTTAGCCGGTCATTTCCACATTTTGGTAGATAAAATAAATGAAAAGCCAATAAAATAAAATTGTAGCCGGCCAAATTGTCCGGGGCTGCCGTTCTGCTGAGGAGAGAGCGAAAGAGAGAGACTTGGCCTAGGCTATTATTGATTGCGAAGATGAAGGCCTTTTTCATTGAAGTAAAACGAAAGTTGGAGTGTATGCCTACAGTGAAAAGCCTACAAGGCACTCATTCACCTCATTAAAAACATCCTCTTTTTTAGGAGGCTAAAACCATGATTTGGTCAAACAGTAAAGTACATTATCCTCATGAATCCTGTACTGAAAGTGTTTGACTGCCTGCCCGTTTCGCTGGGGCCTGCAGCTGTGTTGAGCGAGCCACTCTCTCCCTCTCCCCTTTTCTGGGGGGGAAGAAAATGCTCCAGGAGAAAGAAATCTGTTTTCCCGATTGTATAACATTTTAAAATATGATTGCTTGGAAAACAGCTATCCTGTTGTCACAGATGGAGAGATGATGTGCTCAGCTTTCACACTCTCCACATACGCTGCTGCTACTCTCTCATATAAATAGAAAGATAAATCTGTCTGTCAATCAATCAGTTTCAATATCAACAGTGAAGAGGCCACTCTGGTATGATGGCCTTCTATGCAGAGTTGCAAAGAAAAAGCCATATCTCAGACTGGCCAATAAAAAGAAAAGATTGGCAAAATAACACAGACACTGGACAGAGGAACTCTGCCGAGAAGGCCAGCATCCCGGAGTCGCCTCTTCAACTGTTGATGTTGAGACTGGTGTTTTGCAGGTACTGTTTAATGAAATTGCCAGTTGAGGACTTGTGAGGCATCTGTTTCTCAAACTAGACACTAATGTACTTGTCCTCTTGCTCAGTCCTGCACCGGGGCCTCCTACTCCTCTTTCTATTCTGGTTAGGGCCAGTTTGCGCTGTTCTGTGAAGGGAGTAGTACACAGCGTTGTACGAGATCTTCAGTTTCTTGGCAATTTCTCACATGGAATAGCCTTCATTTCTCAGAACAAGAATAGACTGATGAATTTCATAAAAGTTAGTTGTTTCTGGCCATTTTGAGCCAGTAATCGAACCCCCAAATGCTGATGCTCCAGATAAACAACTAGACTAAAGAAGGCCAGTATCATTGCTTCTTTAGTCAGCACACAGTTTTAAGCTGTGCTAACATAATTGCAAAACGGTTTTCTAATAATCAATTGGCCTTTTAAAATGATAACTTGGATTAGCTAACAACGTGTTATTGGAATCTGCCGTTTCCAGCTACAATAGTCATTTACAACATCAACAATGTCTACACTGTATTTCTAATCAATTTGATGTTATTTTAAATGTACAAAAAATGTGATTTTCTTTCAAAAACAAGGACATTTGTAAGTGACTTCAAACCGTCACTTACAAATGTCCTTGTTTTTGAAAGAAAATCACATTTTTTGTACATTTAAAATAACATCAAATTGATATATATATAGGTTTGGAGTCACTTACAAATGTCCTTGTTTTTGAAAGAAAAATCACATTTTTTGTACATTTAAAATAACATCAAATTGATCAGATATACAGTGTAGACATCGTTGATGTTGTAAATGGCTATTGTAGCTGGAAACGGCAGATTTTTTAATGGACTATCTACATCGGCGTACAGAGGCCCATATATATATATATATACACACACACACACACACACACACACACACACACACAAAAGTATGTGGACACCCCTTCAAATGAGTGGATTTGGCTATTTCAGCCACACCAGTTGCTGACTGATGTATAAAATTGAGCACACAGCCATGCAATCTCCATAGACAAACACTGTCAGTAGAATGGCTTTACTGAAGTGCTCGGTGACTTTCAAAGTGGCACCGTCATAGGATTCAACCTTTCCAACAAGTCAGTACTTCAAATGTCTGCCCTGCTAGGGCTGCCCCGGTCAACTGTAAGTGCTCTTGTTGTGAAGTGAAAATGTCTAGGAGCAACAGCAGCTTAGCTGCGAAGTGGTAGGCTACACAAACTCACCAAACGGGACCGCCGAGTACTGAAGCGCATAGCTCGTAAAAATAGTCTGTCCTCGGTTGGAACACTCAGTACCGAGTTCCAAACTGCCTCTGGAAGCAACGTCAGCACAAGAACTGTTCGTCGGGAGCTTCATGAAATGGGTTTCCATGGCCGAGAAGCTGCCTGAGATCACACACAAGCCTAAGATCACCATGTACAATGCCAAGTGTCGGCTGGAGTGGTGTAAAGCTCGCCGCCATTGGACTGGAAATGCCTTCTCTGGAGTGATGAATCACACTTCACCATCTAGCAGTCTGCCGGCCGGATCGGAGTTTGGTGGATGCCAGTAGAACGGTACCTGCCCAAATGCATAGTGCCCACTGTGAAGTTGGTGGAGGAGGAATAAACGGTCTGGGGCTGTTTTTCATGGTTCAGGCTCCTTAGTTCCAGTGAAAGGAAATCTTAACGCTACAGCATATAATGACATTGTAGTCAATTCTGTGCTTCTAATTATGTGGCAATAGTTTGGGAAAGGCCCTCTCCTGTTTCAGCATGACAATGCGCCCCTGCACAAAGTGAGGTCCTTACAGAAATGGTTTGTAAAGATCAGTGTAGAAGAACTTGACTGTCCTGCACAGAGCCCTGACTTTAAGCCCATCAAATACCTTTGGGATGAATTGGAACACTGACTGCGAGCCAGGCCTTATCGACCAACATCAGCGCCCAACCTCACTAATGCTCTTGCTTCCATTTGGCCACAAGACCCCGCAGCAATGTTCCAATATCTAGTGGAAAACCTTCCCAGAAGAGTGGAGGCTGTTATAGCAGCAAATGGGGGGGACCAAATTCATATTCATGCCCATGATTGTGGAATAAGATGTTCGACGAGCAGGTGTCCACATACTATTTGATCATGTAGTGCACATAAAAGGAAGAGAAGCTTACGCTTAGCCCCAGAGAGATAGCATACCGCAGGCATATTTCTACGACATCGACATTCATTTCTTTATACTTGTCAGATTGGCTACTCAAATACAATTTTATTGGTGCCAAATACTTTTCAACTGCTACACCTGTTGTAAGAAAAATATTTGCTAAAAAAAAGAAAGAAATAGTAACACAATTTTGAATCCAACAATAATGAGGCTATGTACAAAGAGTACCAGTACTGAATGAACGTGCATGGGTACGAGGTAGCTGAGCTAATACAGTACGCCCTACAGTATGCCCAGGGCCTTCAGAAAGTATTCACACCCCTCAACCTTTTACACATTTTGTTGTGTTACAGCCTGAGTGTAAAATGGATTAAATTGAAGAAAGAAAATTACTGGCCTACGAACAATATCCCATAAAGTGGAATTGTGTTTTTTGAAATTGTTACAAATTGCTAAAAAATGAAAATCTAAAATGTCTTGAGCCAATAAGTATTTAAGCCCTTTGTTATGGCATTAATATAGGCCTAATTAGTGGTCAAATCTCCGACAGCTGAACCGTGAGTTGGGACAATGATTGTTTTAGGAAAGTAAAAAAACAAAATAGGCTATAAAATGTTGCATATGCTACACATCAAAACAAGGAATAGTGTTTCTGTAATTAGCTATAGGCTGCTTTTAAAGGACATGTACATGAGGCTCATTTAGCCAATATGATGGCGCTGGCTGTGTGAGTGGATGGCTTAATGGGTACGCACCCAATGCATATGGATGACTGATACATTTCTCAAATGTCCAATAAATACAAATCTCAAGGTAACATGTGCGGTGCAACATTTTCCTAATAGAAACCCTGATACTGACAACAATATACATATACAGTACAGCTCATTCTAGTCCTGCCGGAGAGAACACGCACACAGGGAAACTCATGACATGGAGTTGTATATATACTATTGTTCATTGAGTTAATAGTATGTGGAATGAAGTGTGTAGAATCAGAAGAGTGGATGATATGACGCTCTGGGGAACAGAGATCAACGCCATGCCCTTATAATGCAGGAAAGCCATTGGAGCAGCATGATGGCAGGCACACACACAACCACACACAGGCTCTCCCCTTGTCCCCATTTGTATCCGTCAGGCCTGTGTGTGTACCTGCAGCAGATGGCCCCTCAGATTAAGGCGTGGCCCTACCACTGATCCCCTCGTGTTATTACATGGCTGCTGTGGGTACTGTACAGGAGTCGCTGCACTGTAGTCCTGGTACACTACCGGCTGAGTGGTCAGTCAGTATTGTACATGAGACTAACACTACAGACACAGTAGCCTGACTACAGACAGAGAAGAGCATGGTTTCTCAGCTACAGTGCTTGGGGACACCCATCCATTTTGTTCTAGTCATTGGCTGCGGTCCAAACACTTAAAAAGACACACCCTCGTCCACCTTATGCCCTTGGGGGAATCCCCGTCGCCATCTTGGAGGGTGGTCCAAATGACTGGCCAAGCAAGGGAGGTTTACAACATAAGCCCCTCAGCCCTCGTTTTTAGTCGGCTTTGCGAGTGTACAATTATGTTCGCTCCGGGCCTGAAACTCCCCATAATTCAATTTACGACGATTGTACATCCGCTAAGAAAAATCTGCAAAAACTTAAAAACAACAATGGAGAAGTCAACATACAAGTGTAAGTAAAAACAAATGCAAATAAGTTAGAAATGTTGCTACTACGTAAAAAGTAAATATGTTTTTGTTTGGTTATCTTTTGGAAATTGTAGGAAAAAAATGTTTTTCCTTCAGAAGTTCCCGCTAGGCAGGATAATGTTAGCTAGCTATCATACAGCAGGCGTATATTAATAATGATATATTTAATATAAGTAGACAGGCACTCATAATTGACTGTAGCGCATATAAGCACCCACCATCTACCGGATGATCGAGTGACGAATTTCCAGCCGAGGGCGGTCCATTTAAAACTCATTCCTTCCTCCTTCGCCCTGCAAGTGTATACTCGTCAGACCTCATGAATTTCCAGCCAAGGGCGGTCCATTTAAAACTCATTCCTTCCTCCTTCGCCCTGCAAGTGTATACTCGTCAGACCTCATGAATTTCCAGCCGAGGGCGGTCCATTTAAAACTCATTCCTTCCTCCCTCGCCCTGCAAGTGTATACTCGTCAGACGTCATGATACGTCATCAGAAGTGTCCACTTAATATGAGGGCTGAGGGGATAGGGTGTGTCTTTAAAGTGTTTGGACCGCAGCCATTGATGTACTGAATCAGATGTGAGCGCTGTGCACCACCAGAGGGCAGCTCTCTGAAAGACACACCACTCGAGTTTTGGTCAGTTAGGGAAATAAAAGTGCTGAAACATGTTGGCTCACTATTTATAAAGAAGATGGAGAACAAGCTATAGGATGAAAAATACTGGAGTTTTGGTGTAGGTACAGACAACTAGTGCTAGATAACACTACCTATAGTAACAAAACATTTATAAAAATGTACAAATCTATACTTTGAGTCAAATATCGATTGTCCCAAAAATGATATTGCGATACGTAATTGTATCCATCACTACTACACAGGGTCAAGTCTACTAGCAGAAATCTCCTGATTAAGCTGTTATGTTAGGTCCTGTACAATATGGCACGTCAGCGGTATGTCAGTAAGGTGATGTATAGATCAGAGTTTCTACACAGTGCCTTGCGCAGGCCTATCCTCTGGAGGACAGGAATGGGCTGCCAGGCTAACAGCAGCAGACACAGGACTAGGAATGACACTAGACTGGCAGGCTAACAGCAGCAGACACAGGACTAGGAATGACACTAGACTGGCAGGCTAACAGCAGCAGACACAGGACTAGGAATGACACTAGACTGGCAGGCTAACAGCAGCAGACACAGGACTAGGAATGACACTAGACTGGCAGGCTAACAGCAGCAGACACAGGACTAGGAATGACACTAGACTGGCAGGCTAACAGCAGCAGACACAGGACTAGGAATGACACTAGACTGGCAGGCTAACAGCAGCAGACACAGGACTAGGAATGACACTAGACTGGCAGGCTAACAGCAGCAGACACAGGACTAGGAATGACACTAGACTGGCAGGCTAACAGCAGCAGACACAGGACTAGGAATGACACTAGACTGGCAGGCTAACAGCAGCAGACACAGGACTAGGAATGACACTAGACTGGCAGGCTAACAGCAGCAGACACAGGACTAGGAATGACACTAGACTGGCAGGCTAACAGCAGCAGACAGGACTAGGAATGACACTAGACTGGCAGGAATCTTTCATGGACAGAAGCATGTAACACAAACGTTAGAGGAGCAGACTGTGCGACTAACAAGGAACTTTGTTCCGGTGTTGGCATGAAAATCTCCCCCCTGACAGAATCCCCCACCCTGCAACTTGCAATGCTAGTTGAGATTTCTGATCATGTCAGGCTGCGTTTCATTTGATTTTTTATGGTTGTTTGATCGCGGGGGAGACACTAGTAATGTCTGCAGTTTTCGGCTTGGCTTTTTGTTTCAAGTGTATTAGTCTATGAATAAATCTCTTTGCCAAAATTCGTTCTCTCTCCCATGTCTTATTCAACTAGTAGTTGTTCTGAAATGTTCATTGCTTGTCTACATTTTTCTCCCTCCTCTGTTTAATATAACACACATACATGATTATTTTCGGTTGCCTATCCTGACGTGAAGTTTGTTCTATAGAAAGTATTTGACTCTGATGTGTGCCACAAAGTATGACACTAGACACAAAATTAAGGAAATTAGAAGGGGGGTTTCGGCAAGGCCATTTTCTTGCCTGCCGAAATTCCACCCCCACCCCTTCCAGCTTGGGACTGCAAGGCCTGACACACTTCAGAATCATTTTTCTAGCTCATGTTGACTAGTAGTGTGTGCCAAAGAAAGTATTTGACTCTAGCAACAAAATTAAGGAAATTAGAAAATAGCCTTCTAATTTCCTTAAATTTGTGGCTAGAGTCAAATACTTTCTGTGGCACACAGGCAAGCAATAAACATTTCAGAACAACTACTAGTCAAATAAGACATGGGAGAGATGCCGAATTTTGGCAAAGAGATTTATTTATAGACTATTTGTTTCAAATGTGAAAACTGCAGATAATACTAGTGCCTCCCCCGTGATCAAACCGACATAAAATGAAACGCAGCCTAACATGATCAGAAATCTCAACTAGCAAGTCGCAGCAATGAAGAATTGAGTGAGTGCACGTTCATGCGAAGGGGGGGGTTCTGGCTGTGAGGTAGACTGACAGAGACAACCAGTCCACATGCAGTGACACAACTCCACGTGGGGGAGACAAATACCCTGGTGACATAACCATCAGTGCCTGGGACAGGGGACAGACTACATTACCACTTGGGAAAAGAGCCATCTTGATGTCACTGATCTAACATGGCTGAGTGGTTAAAAACTCACTGCTTTAGCCAATACAGTGATGTCAGGTCTGATGCGCAATAGAGGAATGATCCATTTTTTCAAATAGTGTTCCACGTATTCAACTAGTGTGTGTGCGCGTACGCCCACTCACCCCATGGGCCACCACATCTTTGTCTGCGATGTCGATGGGAATCACCTCCACTGTCTTCCACGTAGGACCATCCAAGTCGTGCACGTTTTCTAGAGTTCCCATGTCAGGTTTGTGCCACGTCTCAATCTTTATCAGGAAGTCATCTTTCATATACTCGTTCTGGAGGGAGAGGAGGAGAGAAGAAAAGTGAGCAATGAAAGAAAAGGAGACTAATCAAATCTCTGTCCATGTTTTAATCTAGCCTGGCAAAGCATAAATTCATTCTTGCTGATGTGGGTCAGGATGGCGGCCATGTTGGGTGTACCATTCCAAATGGTTGATAAGTTGATTCTATGGATTCTGTGGTGGGAAGGAAACTAATTCCAAGAAGGCTTTAGTGTTCACTTCCTCTATATAGTAGCCTTAAAATGTCAGCCAATTGCAAGCTTGAGAATGCCTTGAATGGAGAACCAATGGGAATCTCATACTGAGAAAGTCTTGCATGGAGTCCTGGGATGCCTAAGGCCTATTTAAACCCCACAGCTAAGCTAATTAACTGATTATCTGTTTGGGCTTGTGGGTGCAGTCTAATGCTACAGTATGTTGTTGAATAGTACTAGTCACTGGTCATTTCCCACACCTATCTTTCGGCCACTAAAAACCTAGCTAGGCAGAAATCTAGTTTCCTCTGGTTTGGCTTTAAAGATCCTATCACTCCTCTATCTTAAGACATATAGGCTGTGAGAACTGGTTAGAACCTGTTCTCATTCGTATGTTTTTTCTATGGAAGTGGAACCAATTACCCCTTATCTCTTTTGTAAGCTCGCCTCCCCCTTGGAGGGGTAAGCAGTTCATTGTGTAAATTACTTATATAAAGACTGATTGTAAAATCTTTGAGATCCGCTGTGGTATATGCTGAGAATTCCTTTCCAGTATGTCCTGAAGGTTACTCTCCGGGTTCATCCTGAGAGTGATCTTCCTTGCAATTGCTTGAATAAACCTCTTATTGCTGATAGATGACTTCTGCCTAATTCCTCAAACAAGTTTTCCCTCAACAGGCTGAAACGGCATGGCTGGTTAGTGCACTACTTCACTCTGCCTAGCTAACTGTGGTGTGATAGCATTAGCAACATAGCTAGCTACACAACGCCACCACGCCATAAGTCACTAATGGGATCGAGTGTCTCAAATACATTCACACAACAAACCTAGCCCACACAGACAATAGCTGGGGGAATATGAGAAAGGGAGATACCTAGTCAGTTGCACAATAACGCATTTCAACCAAAATGTGTCTTCCGCATTTAAGTCAACCCCTCAATCAGAGAGGTGAGGGGGGGCTGCTTTAATCAACGTCATCGGCGCCCGTATAGCAGTTTTTGGGGATTAACTGCCTTGCTCAAGGGCAGAAGAGCAGACTTTCCCACCTTGCCGGCTCAGGGATTCGAACCAGCGACCTTTCCATTACTGGCCCAACGCTCTTAACCGCAAGGCCCCAGTGTGCATGTGTTTGTGTCAGTTCACTCACTACTCACCGTTATAACTGCCGCAGATGGAGAAAACAAGCAACAGAAGAAAAAGGGAAACAGTTTACTTTCAATAAAATAATCAGTGACAAATTACAATGTAGGCCAGTACCTTGCCAGAAGATGCCGACCCTACCGTTATGCTTGTTAATACTGAGCGCAATCATGGTTACATTAAGACACATTTGAACCCGATGTGCGATATGGGATGGAAAACGTACCTCAATGCAGGGATGGGATATGCCACTGTACTCCAAATTGTACCTTTATCCACACTGCTACGTCGAGAAGACTGAAATACTGCTATCATTTTGCAATGGCAGTGTCGGCCAATCAGCTCCTTTTGTTCAACGTGACCTGCCATTCCATAATGGCTGCTGTGGGTACTGCTAGCTAGCATGAGGATGAAAGAAAAGCAGTTTTTCTTCGTGATGGAGCAGTGTGGATAAAGGTAACATTTGGAGTACAGTGGCATATCCCATCCCTGCATTGAGGTACGTTTTCCGTCCCATATCTTGCACCGGCTCCAGTGTCTTAATGTAACCATGATTACGTTCCAACCCCAGTGCAGCTGATTGTAAACCAACGTAACAGTAGGGTTGGTATCTTCTTGCAAGCCAGTCCCAATCAGAGATGGGCTCAATTGAGTGTTTAAACTAGAGTTCTGGTACTCACCGGTGCGACAGTATGGGTAGGCATTCCAGGCTTTTTCATGGAAAACTAATGCTCCCTCTGGTGCAATATACCTCAACCAGCCTGGGACTTTACTGCAAAGAGAGAGAGAGACAGGAGTCAATCAGCTGAGTGTGTATGGCTGCATTTACACAGGCAGTCCAACTCGGATCTTTTGACCAATCAGATCATCCCTTTTGCCAATAATTGACTCTTGGCTAAGCCCCACCCCTTTGGTTATTGTCACTACCTTGGTCAATATTTTCCCGGGAAGCTCAATTGCCCATCACAATGACCTCAAACTGTGTTTCTAATACACAATAAAAAATAAGCAGACTACCCCTTGCTAATCAGGAGACTCTCGGGTATGTTGTAGTGGACTGTAATTACAATTGCTTCACGGGAACATGGTAAAATGTATTTTAGTAGGCCTCCCGAGTGGGGAAGTGGTCTAAGGCACTGCATCGCAGTGCTAGCTGTGCCACTAGGGTTCAAGCCCAGGCTCTGTCTCAGCCGGCCGCGCCCGGGGTACCCATGGGACGGCGCACAATTGGCCCAGCGTCATCAGGGTTAGGGGAGGGCTGGCAGGGATGTCCTTATCCCATCGCGCACTAGCGACTCCTGTGGCGGGCCGGGCACAGTGCATGTTGACACGGTTGCCAGGTGTACTGTGTTTCCTCTGACACATTGGTGCGGCTGGTTTCCGGGTTAAATGGGCATTGTATCAAGAAGCACTGCGGCTTGGTTGTGTTTTGGAGGACGCAAGGCTCTCGAACGTCGCATCTCTCAAGTCCGTACGGAAGTTGCAGCGATGAGACAAGACTGTAATTGGATACCACGAAGTTGGGGAGGAAAAAGGGGGAGAAAAATAATAAAAATCTATTTTAGTGCGGATAGCCACTGGATGGCCTGGAATGCGCTGTCAGCATGCAGTCAAAGTTACTAACCACTTTTGGAGCCAACTAGTGCTCTCAAATCGTATCCTGACATTGAAAGCAGATGACATCCAGTGCATTCGGAAGGTATTCAGACCCCTTCCCATTTTTCTAGGTTACAGCGTTTTTAAAAAACTATTTTTTATTTTTATAATTCCCTCAATCTACATACAATACTCCATAATGACAAAGCGAAAACAGGTTTTAAGAAATGTTGAGTCTCATAGCAAAGTGTCTGAATACTTATGTAAATAAGGTATTTCCGTTTCTTATATAAAAAAAAAAAATACATTTTCAAAAAATTCTAAGCATGTTTTTGCTTTGTCATTATGTGTAGATTGATGAGGGAAAAAAACGATTTAATACATGTGGAAAAAGTCAAGGGGTCTGAATACTTACCGAATGCACTGTACATTTGGAGAAAACAAGATATATTAACTGGCTAGCTAGCGAATGTTAGCAATGTTTTCAATGATGGTCAATGAGACAGAGCTAGCTAACCAGCTATCAAACAATGAAACAAATGCATAATTACGGATTCAAAAAATATTCCATCAGGCTCTGCATTTGAACGATCCTTTTTTTAAAAAGAAAATTCAGTTTTTGCCATTGTCCTCATTGGTTTACATGCATTTGAAACAAGAGCTTATCTGAGGAGAGGGGACTCCTAGCTTGTTTAACAATCAAGCGATTGGTTGCCCACAATTCTGGGGAGGGCCTTAGCGAAGGGTCAATTAGGCAAAACGCAGCCTTATTGCAGGGTTTCCCAAACTCGGTCCTGGGGCCCACCCTGGGAGCACGTTTTGGCTTTTGCCCTAACACTACATAGCTGATTCAAATAACCAACTCATCATCAATCTTTCATTATTTGAATCAGTTGTGTAGTGCTAGGGCAAAAACAAAACATGCACCCAGGGCAGGCCCCAGGACAAAGTTTGGGAAACCTTGCATTTGTGTGTATGTCTGTATTCTCCTCTTCATCCTCACCCAGTGTATGCATCTCTTAGGTGGCAGATGTATGTCTGTGTGCATGTACTACTGTACCTCTTCAGATGGTAAACTTTATGTGTGTACTGTCCCTTCTCTCCCTCTTCCTCATAGGGTTCATTTATCAGCACCTCAATGCCTTCTCCTCCCCCCGTCTCATTCTTACTGGCCTCAGCTACGGTGAACAGCTGACCAACTTGGTACTGCAACACAGAAAAAGAGAGCACAGAGAAACTGGTCACATAATATATACACTGACAAGAAAAAGTATGTGAACCCTTTGGAATTACCTGGATTTCTACATAAATTGGTCATCAAATTTGATCTGATCACAACAATGGACAAACATAGTGTGCCTGAACTAATAACACACAAATACATGTATTTTTCTTGTCTATATTGAATACATCATTTAAAACATTCACAGAGTAGGTTGGAAAACGTACAGTTGAAGTCGGAAGTTTACATACACTTCGGTTGGAGTCATTTAAACTAGTTTTTCAACCTCTCCACAAATTTCTTGTTAACAAACTATAGTTTTAGCAAGTTAGTTAGGGCATCTACTTTGTGCATGACAAGTAATTTTTCCAACAGTTGTTTACAGACAGATTATTTCACTTATAATTCACTGTATCACAATTCCAGTGGGTCAGAAGTTACAATACACTAAGTTGACTCTGCCTTTAACAGCTTGAAAAATTCCAGAAAATGATGTTATTTAGCTTCTGATAGGCTAATTGACATCATTTGAGTCAATTGGAGATATCCCTGTGGATGTATTTCAAGGCCTACCTTCAAACTCAGTGCCTCTTTGCTTGACATCATGGGAAAATCAATAGAAATCAGCCAAGACCTCAGATTTTTTTTTTTTGTAGACCTCCACAAGTCTGGTTCATCCTTGGGAGCAATATCCAAACGCCTGAAGGTGCCACATTCATTTGTACAAACAATAGTACGCAAGTATAAACACCATGGGGCCACGCAGCTGTCATACCGCTCAGAAAGGAGTCGCGTTCTGTCTCCTAGAGATGAACGTATTTTGGTGCGAAAAGTGCAAATCAATCCCAGAACAGAAAAGGACCCTGTGAAGATGCTGGAGGAAACAGGTACAAAAGTATCAATATCCACAGTAAAACGAGTCCTATATCGACATAACCTGAAAGGCCGCTCAGCAAGGAAGAAGCCACTTCTCCAAAACCGCCTTAAAAAAGCCAGACTACGGTTTGCAACTGCACATGGGGACAAAGATCGTGCTTTTTGGAGAAATGTCCTCTGGTCTGATGAAACAAAAATATAACTGTTTGGCCATAATGACCATCAATATGTTTGGAGGAAAAAGGGGGAGGCTTGCAAGCAAAAGAACACCATCCCAACCGTGAAGCACGGAGGTGGCAGCATCATGTTGTGGAGGTGCTGTGCTGCAGGAGGGACTGGTGCAATCCACAAAATAGATGGCATCAGGAGGCAGGAAAATGATGTGAATATATTGAAGCAACATCAAGACATCAGTCAGGAAGTTAAAGCTTGGTCGCAAATGGGTCTTCCAAATGGACAATGACCCCAAGCATACTTCCAAAGTTGTGGCAAAATGGCTTAAGGACAACAAAGTGAAGGTATTGGAGTGGCCATCACAAAGCCCTGACCTCAAACCTATAGAAAATTTGTGGGCAGAACTGAAAAAGCGTGTGCGAGCAAAGAGGCCTACAAACCTGACTCAGTTACACCAGCTCTGTCAGGAGGAATGGGCCAAAATTCACCCAACTTATTGTGGGAAGCTTGTGGAAGCCTACCCAAAACGTTTGACCCAAGTTAAACAATGTAAAGACAATGCTACCAAATACTAATTGAGTGTATGTAAACTTCTGACCAACTGGGAATGTGATGAAAGAAATATAAGCTGAAATCAATCACTCTCTACTATTATTCTGACATTTCACATTCTTAAAATAAACTGGTGATCCTAACTGACCTAAGACAGGGAATCTTTACTAGGATTAAATGTCAGGAATTGTGAAAAACGGAGTTTAAATGTAAACTTCAAACTGTATGTGAAACCCTAGGCTAATGACTTCTCCAAAAGCTAATTTGATCAGGAGTCAGCTAACCTGGAGTCCAATCAATGAGATGTGATTGGAGATGTTGGTTAGAGCTGCCTTGCCCTATAAAAAAAACTCACAAAATTTGAGTTTGCTGTTCACAAGATGATGTGAACCATGCCTCAAACAAAAGAGATCTCAGAAGACCTAAGATTAAGAATTGTTGACTTGCATAAAGCTGGAAAGGGTAAAAAAAAAAGTATCTCTAAAAGTCTTGATGTTCACCAGTCCAGAGTAAGATAAATTGTCTATAAATGGAGAAAGTTCAGCACTGCTGCTTCTCTCCCTAGGAGTGGCTGTCCTGCGAAGATGACTGCAAGAGCACAGCGCAGAATGCTCAATGAGGTTAGGAAGAATCCTAGAGTGTCAGCTAAAGACTTACAGAAATCTCTAGAACATGCTAACATCTCCGTTGACGAGTCTACGATATGTAAAACACTAAACAATAATGGTGTTCATTGGAGGACATCACGGAAGAAGCAACTGCTGTCCAAAAAAAACATTGCTGCACGTCTGAATTGTTCAAAAGTGCACCTGGATGTGCTACTGGCAAACTTATTCTGTGGACAGATTAAACTAAAGTTGAGTTGTTTGGAAGGAACACACAACACTATGTGTGGAGAACAAAATGGCATAGCACACCAACATCATCACATCCCAACTGTAAAGTATGGTGGAGGGAGCATCATGGTTTGGGGCTGCTTTGGCCTCAGGGCCTGGACAGCTTGCTATCGTCAACGAAAAAATGAATTCCCAAGTCTTTCAAGACATTTTGCAGGAGAATGTTAGGCTATCTGTCCGCCAATTGAAGCTCAACAGAAGTTGTGTGATGCAACAGGACAACGATCCAAAACACAGAAGTAAATCAACAGAAGAAAATAGGCCTTCTGGAGTGGCCCAGTCAGAGTCCTGACTTCAACCCGATAAGAGATGCTGTGGCATGACCTCAAGAGAGCAGTTCACGGTGACATGCCAAGAATATTGCTGAACTGAAAGAGTTTTGTACAGAGGAATGGTCCAAAATTCCTCCTGACCGTTGTGCAGGTCTGATCCGCAAATACAGAAAACGTTGAGGTTATTGCTGCCAAAGGAGGGTCCACCAGTTATTAAATCCAAGGGTTCACATATTTTTTTTTCACCCTGTGAATGTTTACATGGTGTGTTCAATAAAGACATGAATATGTATAATTGTTTGTGTGTTATTAGTTTAAGCAGACTGTGTTTGTCTATTGTTGTGACCTAGATGAAGATCAGATCAAATTGTATGACCAATTTATGTAGAAATCCAGGTATTTCCAAAGGGTTCACATACTTTTTCTTGCCACTGTGTGTGGTGTGTGTGTGTTTTATATATATATATACACTGCTCAAAAAAATAAAGGGAACACTTAAACAACACAATGTAACTCCAAGTCAATCACACTTTTGTGAAATCAAACTGTCCACTTAGGAAGCAACACTGATTGACAATAAATTTCACATGCTGTTGTGCAAATGGAATAGACAACAGGTGGAAATTATAGGCAATTAGCAAGACACCCCCAATAAAGGAGTGGTTCTGCAGGTGGTGACCACAGACCACTTCTCAGTTCCTATGCTTCCTGGCTGATGTTTTGGTCACTTTTGAATGCTGGTGGTGCTTTCACTCTAGTGATAGCATAAGACGGAGTCTACAACTCACAACTCAAGTGGCTCAGGTAGTGCAGCTCATCCAGGATGGCACATCAATACGAGCTGTGGCAAGAAGGTTTGCTGTGTCTGTCAGCGTAGTGTCCAGAGCATGGAGGCGCTACCAGGAGACAGGCCAGTACATCAGGAGATGTGGAGGAGGCGGTAGGAGGGCAACAACCCAGCAGCAGGACCACTACCTCCGCCTTTGTGCAAGGAGGAGCACTGCCAGAGCCCTGCAAAATGGCCTCCAGCAGGCCACAAATGTGCATGTGTCTGCTCAAACAGTCAGAAACAGACTCCATGAGGATGGTATGAGGGCCCGACGTCCACAGGTGGGGGTTGTGCTTACAGCCCAACATCGTGCAGGACGTTTGGCATTTGCCAGAGAACACCAAGATTGGCAAATTCGCCACTGGCGCCCTTTGCTCTTCACAGATGAAAGCAGGTTCACACTGAGCACATGTGACAGACGTGACAGTCTGGAGACGCCGTGGAGAACGTTCTGCTGCCTGCAACATCCTCCAGCATGACCGGTTTGGCGGTAGGTCAGTCATGTTGTGGGGTGGCATTTCTTTGGGGGGCCGCACAGCCCTCCATGTGCTCGCCAGAGGTAGCCTGACTGCCATTAGGTACCGAGATGAAATCCTCAAACCCCTTGTGAGACCATATGCTGGTGCGGTTGGCCCTGGGTTCCTCCTAATGCAAGACAATGCTAGAACTCATGTGGCTGGAGTGTGTCAGCAGTTCCTGCAAGAGGAAGGCATTGATGCTATAGACTGGCCCGCCCGTTCCCCAGACCTGAATCCAATTGAGCACATCTTGGACATCATGTCTCGCTCCATCCACCAACGCCACGTTGCACCACAGACTGTCCAGGAGTTGGCGGATGCTTTAGTCCAGGTCTGGGAGGAGATCCCTCAGGAGACCATCCGCCACCTCATCAGGAGCATGCCCAGGCGTTGTAGGGAGGCCATACAGGCACGTGGAGGCCACACACACTACTGAGCCTCATTTTGACTTGTTTTAAGGACATTACATCAAAGTTGGATCAGCCTGTAGTGTGGTTTTCCACTTTAATTTTGAGTGTGACTCCAAATCCAGACCTCCATGGGTTGATAAATTTGATTTCCATTGATCATTTTTGTGTGATTTTGTT
Source organism: Oncorhynchus nerka (assembly GCF_034236695.1). NCBI lineage: Eukaryota > Metazoa > Chordata > Actinopteri > Salmoniformes > Salmonidae > Oncorhynchus > Oncorhynchus nerka. The sequence continues at coordinate 85,280,885 of NC_088417.1, forward strand.
GTCAGCACATTCAACTATGTAAATAAAAATGAATATTTCATTCATTCAGATCTAGTGTTATTTTAGTGTTCCCTTTATTTTTTTGAGCAGTGTATATATATATATATATATAAAAAAACATCAAAGTGTCACAGTAGCACAAAACAATTCAGCGAATCACTAACCGATCCTAACAGACAGAATCCCCGTTATTGGTAAATGGGATGTGTACGTTTATTTGATGTTATGTTTATATGGTTTATGAGCAGCCAAATTAAGTGTTAGTGACTTGGGATACGGACAGCTAATGGAATTTCACACACATGAACTCTCTAAATGGGCTCCCAAGCGGTGCAGTGGTCTAAGGCACTGCATCTCAGTGCTAGAGGCGTCACTACAGTCACCATGGCTCGATTCCAGGCTGTATTACAACTGGCCGTGATTGGGCGTCCCATAGGGCGGCGCACAATTTGCCCAGCGTCATCTGGGTTTGGCTGGTGTAGGCAGTCATTGTAAATAATACTTTGTTCTTAACTGACCTGCCTAGTTAAATAAAGGTTACACTAAACATATCAGGACAGAGGTTGTGACTTTATGGGCTAGGAGCAGGACAACACAAATCTGTGAATTGTTTGGGGGAGAGCGAGATAGAGAGAACATTGACAGTGCCATAGAGAGAGAGAGGTCCAATACAGTCACCGGACCAATTCTGACCCCCCATCCATCCTGTTTTTCTTTAAACAACACACACACACAGGGTATGGATGCACGATATATCGTTGAACATATTGGAATCGGCCGATATTAGCTAAAAATGCCAAAATCGGTATCGGCCCTATGCCTAGTTTCATTCCTAACACAAAGGTGAAATCCATTACCTCCAAGATAATGGAATTCATTGCCCTTGACAATCAACCGTTCTCCGTCGTGGGTGATGTTGGCTTTCGCTGACCATGTCGAGCACCGGTACACGTTGCCCTACCGGAGTTACACAGTAATAGCGTCACTGCTATTAGCTTCATGACATACTATGGAACGCCGGTTGGGTCTTTGCGTGTCAAAAAAGATAAAGGTCAAATAACACACTACCATTATAGAATGTTGTGTGTTCTGAATTTGCGTGCGCAAGCCAAGCACCACCACTACTAATAAGTAGCACTGTCAAAGCTGGACAAAAAGTCTGCAAACAAGCAAACACCAGCCACGAACGATGTGTTTACAACACCACATTGGTAATAAAGCATTGTTTGTTCGACCGCAACTTCTGGGTTAGCTGGCTAGTTTTAGCTTGGTACCTAGCTAGCACCAATACAACCAGACTGAAAACAATGACCAGTAGAAACTGCAGTCAATTTCATTATTCTTAGCAATGATTTAGGAATCCTTGTAAGTAAGTATTAGCTAGGTTTCCACTTGTTGTTCGCCTGTTGAAATTGAACTTCAGTTCATGAAAATAAATAGCTAGCCTGCTCCTTAACCCTGTTGCCCAAAGCTAACGTTATAAGCAGTCAGTTAGCTTCATCTGGGTAGTGGGCTCGAACGGACTGGGTTATGTGTTGTGAAGCTCGCCACAATAAGGATTAGGCGCAATAGTGGAATTTGCGTTTTGCCTTCAAAATAAAGGTACCCCTTTGAAAGTGATACAGAGGGGTGGAATCATGCCATATTTAGACTAGATAATGTTAAACAAGGCTGGAATGTGAAGCAATGAAATGGGGTATCAATCTACTCGGTGACACCCACAGAACACAACTGTTAAGAGTTTATGCAAATATTAGCGGTGTAGCTCTTTCGCGGGACTGTGACTGTGTGAAATCACCTCCCCAGTTATCATATTGTGTGTATTGACATTCATATTGCACTATACAGTTTTACCTAAGGATTGGGGATCAATGAAATGGGGTATCGGTCTACTCAATACCAAAGATATTTTTTCCCCAACGTCCTCCTCAGAGTTATTAGACTAAAACATTCACACAGTATTGTTTTTCCTCGGGAATAGTATTCAATACACATAGGTTAATAATAGATGTTGCTCAATTCAGTTGTTTCAGAGTCCCGCAATAAGAGCTACGACGCTAATGGTCTCTGGGTATCACTGAGTAGACGGATATCCCATTCCATTTATCCACAATCCATAGGTAAGGCTGTACAGTGAAATAAGTATGCCCCAATGCAAGTCTAAAGTATAATATATCCAGTGTGATTTCAACTGAATTTTGTCAAACTAACAAAATGTATTTTGTTGATTTTATATAAACAACATCCCAATCTTGTTTAGCATTATCTATTCAATTATGGCATAATTCTACTATTTGTATTAATTTGCATCACTGTCAATGACATACTTTTATTTTGAAGGCTAACCGCAAAGTCCTCTATTGTGGCTAATCCTTATTGTGGTTAGCTTCACATAGATGGGTCCAACCACCATTAATCAACTAAGAACTGTCCTATAAATTAGAGTTATTTTAGATGACACCTAGCTATATAGTTAGCTAGCTACCTATAGTTACTGAAACAGATGTCGTTTTGCTATGTTTTTGGGGAAGAACATTTTTGCATCCATGAGCTAGCTGGCATTTTTTTTATGACCAGCACTGTAGGTGCGCCAGACAACTTTACCAGCACCATAGCATACATATCGATGAATCGTTGTGACATATGAAATGAACAACGAAACAGCACAGCAAGTTAGTGAAAGAAATAGGTTTTGATGATGTTTTACTGGTTAAGGGGACATGCGTAATTGCCAGCAAAATAACTTTTTGGCCAGTGTGGGGTGTGTGTGTGTAACCTGTATTTAACTAGGCAAGTCAGTTAAGAATTCATTCTTATTTACAATAACGGCCTACCCCGGGCCAAACCTGGACGACGCTGGGCCAATTGTGCACAGCCCTATGGGACTCCCAATCACGGCTAGATGTGATACAGCCTGGATTCGAACCAGGGACTGTAGTGACACCTCCTGCACTGAGATGCAGTGTCTTAGACCGCTGCGTCCATGTGTGCGTGTTAACTATTTAACTGTACTAGAATGCTTAAAAGGCTGCTAAAATTGTAAATATCGGTATCATTTTTGGGGGGCAAGGAAAATATTGTATATCAGTATCGGCCAAAAATGTCATATCGGTGCATCACTAACACAGGGTTCCACTTAAGGGACAAGAGATGACGAATGGAGGTTCTCAGATAAACTGGAACCGTGGGTCAGTGGCTGCAATGTATCTGGCTTGATTGGAATTGATTCCAAGGGAGAGAGAGGGAGGAAGGAAGAGAGAAAGCATTCTGCAGCATCTTATGAGGTCTGACCTGCTGTTCTACAGGCTGGGGTCGTCAATCCCAGTAACAGAGCTACTGTTTCTCTAGAGTCTAAAACACACAAAGGTCAGAGGTATGCTAAACAACACCTAGGTGTGAATTGCTGGTGGCTGAAATGAATTTGCAACACTATAAATCTAATGCTTTGTTTGATACCCTGGGCTCATCTAGAGGTAACGGGGAAGGCGAACAGCTAGACTAATGGAATTTTACACGAGCATCTACAACTCTGCCTGGGGATCAATAAAGGCCAACTTACTCCATATCATTAATACATTTAACTATAGTAGTTGGAATTACAACCACACATTTTAGTCATTTAGCAGACACTTCTCCAGAGTGACCAATTAGGGTTAAGTGCCTTGCTCTAGGGAACATAGACAGATTTTTCACCTAGTTCACTCCGGGATTTGAACCAGCAACCTTTAGTTTATTTACCCAACTCTCTTAACTGCTGGGACACCTGCCGCCCTGAGGTAAATCTTTACATGGAAGTTAGGTGATTGAATCGTCTCCTTCAGTTAGTAGAGCCTGACTCTTTGGGTAAATAGCCTTTACTGTCAGGATAAATTGACCCCACCAGGCTGATGACGTTACAGCTGTCACACCGAGTACTGCACTAAAACCTTTATGGGCTGCTGCTGTTACATCCCATGCTGCAGGACAACATCACATCTCTCAAGGCTGGAGTTAAAACACCGACGGCAGCATGACCCCGAGAAATAAGGGTAAATGGAATGCAGTGGAGAGAAAGGCATGTCTGACAAATAGCTTCTCAGAAAAAGGTCATATCAAGGCAAACAGCATTTATGACCTGCTTTCATGCATGTACAGACTTGCATGAAAGCAGGAAACTAGCAAAAACAAAAAGTTGAGAAATGTCGTGGGTAGCAGATATCCGGAAATAAGTTAATAAATGTTTTTTTTTTTTTTTTTTACTTTTAACTGTTTGTAGTTCTAGGCAACCAGATCGTGACGACAACTGTCTTTGACTACACTGCTGTTACTTTGGTGAATAAAAACTCATGCATCCTACCTTTTAAATCTGAATAACATTTACAAAGGTACAAGCAACTGATTTTAATCTTCCATGCAGCCACATTAGGAAGAATTTATTTTGATTTGATCAAATGTCCTATTACAGTATGTTACTGCCTCCATAGTTTAGGTGCAAACTATTTGACTAAGATAGAGTATTATAATCTTACAACTAGGATAGAATAAGCACATTTAGATTAGATGTATTTTCATATTTCACTTAGGCTTTAAGGGCTCAAATATTTCACAGGTTTATGAGCTTTTCTCTGGTTTGAGCTGACTCAGTTTGACCTAGAAATACATAGGCCTACTGTTTTGGGAGAAAAAAAAAAAAAGTAATTGAAAAGCATTGATGACAAGTCAAACATTGTCGCTGTATCTGACAAATATTTTATATAATGTAACGGGCAACTCAAGCTAGGTTGACAAGCATCAACATTTTCTGCATTTTTATTTTTATTTTTTATTTTTTTGCAGTTTCTGGTTTGACCTAATTGTCCTTTTGGGGGGTTTTATGGGTGTTCTAATCCAGTTGGATGATAGACAAAGAACCCTGATTCTGTCAGAGGTGTTTGCCAGTTGCACCATCCAGGGCGTTCCTTCCTCTCTCTGCCTGAGGGATAGTTGGGGAAATAGGTAGGCCTTCCAAAGTCATAGATACAGTGAACAGAAAGCGACCATCAACGCCATGGACTCCAAGATGAAGAATCTGGAGCAGCGGATCACCGAGCTCTCTGAGGCCAACAAGTTAGCCGCTAACAGTAGCATCTACACTCAGAAAAACATGTGAGTACCAACAGTAGCATCTATACCCAGAACACGTCTCTCACGTCACCCCGCTCCTCCGCTCTCTCCACTGGCTTCCAGTTGAAGCTCGCATCCGCTACAAGACCATGGTGCTTGCCTACGGAGCTGTGAGGGGAACGGCACCTCAGTACCTCCAGGCTCTGATCAGGCCCTACACCCAAACAAGGGCACTGCGTTCATCCACCTCTGGCCTGCTCGCCTCCCTACCACTGAGGAAGTGCAGTTCCCGCTCAGCCCAGTCAAAACTGTTCGCTGCTCTGGCCCCCCAATGGTGGAACAAACTCCCTCACGACGCCAGGACAGCGGAGTCAATCACCACCTTCCGGAGACACCTGAAACCCCACCTCTTTCAGGAATACCTAGGATAGGATAAAGTAATCCTTCTCACCCCCCCCCTTAAAATATTTAGATGCACTATTGTAAAGTGGCTGTTCCACTGGATGTCTTAAGGTGAACGCACCAATTTGTAAGTCGCTCTGGATAAGAGCGTCTGCTAAATGACTTAAATGTAATGTAAATGTAAAAATGGGGTGGTGTGTACGTGGGTAATGACATCGTGTTACTCACCTCTTGCACAGAGATCGGTAGGATCACGCGGCTGTGAGAGAGTAAAAAAAAACATCAGCAAACAGAAGAAATAAACTTTCTACCAGTGTCACACAAAGAGACCAGAAACCATTCCCTTGCAGAACACCACAACTCATGCCACAGGCAGGTTGGCATTTATTGGGAGGAATCTTGACCTGGAGGCAGCCCTGCAGGGTGGTAACTAGCTGGCCTAGCCACAAAGTCATAACATCTAACCTTATGGCTTAAATTAGAACAGTTCATTTCTCTTTTAATGATAAAAACATTTTAACGGTATAGTCAAGACAAGATTCATCCCTATAAAAATGTCCACCTGCACACCTCAGCCTGACTTGGCTAAGTTCAACCAGAGCCAGGTGTGACCTCCAGTAACCCCGCACATAGTGAGACTTCGTCTGTTCATCATCTAGACCACTGAGCTGAACAATGAACTGACAATTTCTCCACACAGTTGACTTCAGCTGAACATTTTATTTTGGTGCTTGTTCATGGGGTTGAAGAGATGGGCCTACAGTTCTTTTCAAATGTTCAAGCCTTTTGGGAATAATTTACGTCCTAGCTATATCACCCAACTGTATTACCTAGGCCGATAGCTGCTTCCTCCATTTACCTCACCTCTTATAGCAACTTCCCCATATGTAAACACGGGGGCAGCATATACAGTTGAAGTTGGAAGTTTACATACACCTTCGCCAAATATATTTCAACTCAGTTTTTCACAATTCCTGACGTTTAATCCTAGTAAAAATTGCCTGTCTTGGGTCAGTTAGGATCACCACTTTATTTTAAGAATGTGAAATGTCAGAATAATAGTAGACAATGACTTTCAGCTTTTATTTTTCATCACATTCCCAGTGGGTCAGAAGTTTACATACACTCAATTAGTATTTGGTAGCATTGCCTTTAAATTGTTTAACATGGGTCAAACGATTCATGTAGCCTTCCACAAGCTTCCCACAATAAGTTGGGTGAATTTTAGCCCATTCCTCCTGACAGAGCTGGTGTAACTGAGTCAGGTTTGTAGGCCTCTTTGCTCGCATATGCTTTTTCAGTTCTGCCCACAAATGTTCTATAGGGTTGAGGTCAGGGCTTTGTGATGGCCACTCCAATACCGTGACTTTGTTTTCCTTAAGCCATTTTTCCACAACTTTGGAAGTATGCTTGGGGTCATTGTCCATTTGGAAGGGCCATTTGCGACCAAGCTTTAACTTCCTGACTGATGTCTTGAGATGTTGCTTCAATATATTCATATAATTTTCCTGCCTCCTGATGCCATCTATTTTGTGAAGTGCACCAGTCCCTCCTGTAGCAAAGCACCCCCACAACATGATGCTGCCACCCCCCTGCTTCATAGCTGGGATGGTGTTCTTCGGCTTGCAAGCATCCCCCTCTTTCCTCCAAACATTGTTGTCAATCTCAACGCTGTGCATTACAGGGAAGACATCCTCCTCCCTCATGTGGCATCCTTCCTGCAGGCTCATCTTGACATGATCCTTCAGCATGACAATGCCACCAGCCATACTGCTCGTTCTGTATGTGATTTTCTGCAAGACAGGAATGTCAGTGTTCTGCCATGGCCAGTGAAGAGCCCAGATCTCAATCCCATTGAGCATGTCAGGATGAGCCTGCGGGAATCATGCAATAGGATGTTATACTTTTCTGCATGTTGGTAGAACAATGCTGTTTGTAGACATGGAAGTCAGTGTTTTATGTTTACTATAGGTTAATGATGGAAAAATGTGATGACTAAAATTAAAGGACATTTCATTGACTAAAACAGCCCACTGTGTCATTTTGACAATAACTAGACTAAATCATTATTTGAATAATAAAATGCGACCAAGACTTAATTATATTTGTCAAACTGACTAAGACTAGACTAAGTCTAAAAATATAGCACTCATTAAACAGAGACAGGCCCGCTGCCATGCTCTCTAAGAAGAACAATATGAACAAGCCTCGTTCTGGGCCATAAGAAACGAGCACAACTTATCCTCTCAAAATCATTCTCTTAACTTCATATTCCAAATCCATGTAGGGTAAGCTAGTCCTGCCTGGCCAACTCCCAACCAAACCCTTATGGAAAGTAGTCAAACCATGATTTATCTTTTTATTTCTCAAAAACTTACAGAATCCAAGCACGATTCTGTCATAGGTGAGAGTCAATCTCAATCCTCTACAAAATTCAGAAGTTATTCAAAGTTAGTCGAGTCCAGCAGAGTAACACTCTCCAGGTTGACATTTCAGTGATTAAGAGACATGTTACATTTAGTACTCGGATAGTGTGCTGTGCTTTACACACCAGGTCAATTGATGAAACACAAACTACTGTGCCCACTGCAATACAACATACTGGTTCTAGATATTAGAGCAATTACAAGCCCTAGCTATGGTAACTGAATTCCCACAGATAGTCATAAAACATGATATGGGAAAGCACAGAGCAGGCTGCATGGAAGAACTTTGGAAAATGCAAATAGATGTATTGATCTTTTAGTCATGTCCCCAGTGGTGTCACTCCTGTATCACCTGAGGGAGTATCAGATAAACCAGCTGACTGTTCTGTTCCCACCCATATACCTCAGAGGAAATAGGCACGCTTTAGTTGTCTTGACAACTGATAGGGGATGTGTCCTGTGCCACCCTGAGCAACACTACAGTACACACACACAACTTGAGCCTGGGTCTGTAGGGGTATGAACAATTTAATTATAGACAGCCCTAAATCAAATCTGGATGACACACTTGGACAGTCATTGCACTCTTGACCAACAGGTCAGGAATGTCTTGGGCAGCTAAAGATACACATATTAACATTTTTGAAACAGCATTGAGCAATACAGGGTGGATGGGGGGATCTATTGGCATTGTGCTTAAGGTTGGAAGCTAGCTATATTTGGTTGCCATGAAAACCGCTGCAGCTGAAGTAACAAACCAGGCAGGGAAACCCGGGAAGTCAGACGGGGCTAAGCCTCTGCAAGTTGCATGTTTCGCCAGGAAATACAGGCTGAACACAACACGGTCTAAAAATAACGGGCTAGCTAGTAGTAATTAGCTTAAGTGTCATGCATGGTGCATGTTAGCCACCCGACCTGATCAATTACCTTACGTGCTTACTCGCTTGTGAACGATTTACATGGATACAGTAGCTAACTAACATTAGTTAGCGTGGTAGTGTGTCCCGCATTACCTGCCATTTGAATTGCATGGTCTTTTCCATTGCGCATAAACATCTTACTGACAATTTCTATTATGGTCTAAACACGAGCCCCCCGGTGGCGGAACCTTGATAATCTGTCACTCACGAGACCTACCTAAACTTGTGGCACCATGTTGGCTAACTAGCTAGTTAACATCCATTCTCATTGTATAGGTGTAAAGACAAATAGTTAACTAGCTAGCTAACGGGCTTCCTCCATTAAGATTCATTCAAAGCTAGCATGCTAGAAACCTAGCTAGCTATCGCTGCTGTCTAGGCCTAAACACCGGTATCATGAATCCACATCCCGACCCACCAGGACCAGAACGCTCACAATTTCCTCTCATCTTCCGGAAATACACTGACATGAAACAACAACAAATGTTATTTTAAAGTATTGCCACATCGACTCAATACATTGTATAGTAATATACGACGAAATTAGATTTCAAATACTTCAACTCACTATTCCTTGATAAGCACCATCTTCTCCTACCGGGCTGCGGCTGCGCAAGGCTGTAGACGTCATCCGAAATGATCAACAACAAATTGTTTACCGCCCACGACACGAAAGTCTTCGATTGGTCTGAACTTGCACACCTTGCAAACTGTGCACCAGTGAGGCGAGGTGGTATGTAGAATGGATATGGATGGGACCATGAATACGTTTAGGTATTCTTCGTGATCAATAACATGTTCGATTGTAATATGTGTGTGATATATGGCTCTGGTTCGAACCATAACAATTAAAAGTTTTTCTGAACAATATACTTTTCAAATGACAGTACAGGTGGAGAGTACTTTTCTAAAACTATTTCACTATCTCAATATTGATAATGCAATTATTAAATTTCCATAACGAAAATCTGTAGGTGGATTTTGCTCTAAAGAACCAGGATTTCATCAGCTAAGTCCTCACCTCCAACAAGTATCATCACAGATACATCCCATTCAATCTCTTACTGATATGGCAAGCTTGTTCAAGTTCTTATTATATAGTCTATAAAGTTGATCACACTAGAAAAAAATGTCATGGTTGAGGGTTCAGTCCTGATCAAGAAGATAAAAGTCCCTGCAGTCAGTAACATCCCTCTTCATAAACCATTACAAGCTGACAAGAGAGTAAACCTTTATTTCAATTATTTTACTGGGAAGGAACTGAGATGCATGTTTAAAGCTGCAATATGTAACTTTTCGGCAACCCGACCAAATCCACATAGAAATGGAAGTTATAGATCTGTCATTCATTGAAAGCAAGTCTAAGAAGCTGTATATGTTCTATGTGCGCTAATTTCTATGCTCCCCGGTTTAACATTTTGTTTTTCCATCTTTTACTTTCAGTTTTGTATACCATTTTCAAACAGCTGAAAATACAATATTTTTGGTTATGGAAAAGATATCTCACAGCAGTTTAGATGGTACAATGATTCTGTACACTATACATCTCTACACTAAACTGAAATAAGCAGAACTATTAGAATTTTAGCAACCAGGAAATGGCAGAGTGATTTCTGCATAGTGCATCTTAAACAAGGGTCCACTGGTGCAAAAAAAGTGTGCGTTAAAAAGACATTGAAACATTGAATAGCAATATATTTCATGCTTTCAGACTAACACTTACTTTACAAAGAAATTGTCTCATGTGCCTTTTCAAAACTTCAATAAAAATATTAAATGTTTTTATTTATTTTTGTGCACCGTTTCCTTCTTAATATATAAAAACACGTAATACTGATTACAAAGCACAGGATTTAATTTACAAAACATAATAACGATAATAACAGTTACGAACCTTGGTAATAACAATTCACAATAATTATATTCAAATAAATCAGAATTAAAACAATTCCATTGAGCATTTTATTGACTTTCGCAAACAGCAAGCGTTTTAGGTAAAAAATAGAAACACCATATTGGTATTTTCAGTCATTCTAACAGTCTGCATGTATCAAAGTGTCTTTACAGTGTAGGAGGAGGCAAGGGGACTACATGTCAGTGAGGAATCTCAGGCAGATTTCAACCCAGAGTTATACAGAGTCCAGTCTGTCCCCCTCTGTTCTTCAGGGTGATTGCACTCTTCTCCTTTATGACCTGTCCCTGCTCTGTCCTTCAGGGTGATTGCACTCTTCTCCTTTATGACCTGTCCCTGCTCTGTCCTTCCTTTCCTCTCCACTAGGGGGCAGTCAGTCACTGCAAAGTGTCCCATTCCCACTTTCTATTTAACTAATGCAAATAAGAACTTCAGTTTTGGTTGTCCCCATTTGGCCTTCTTGCTAGTGTAAGGTTCAGTCCCTTTCATAGCACACAGCCCAGCTAGCATAATCCACTAGAAGAGCCTCAAGAGTCAGGAGCAGATCTCTATCCATTAAGAGTCTCTAACCACTCTCAGCATTTAGAGGAGGGGAAGAACTTCCCAGGCGAGGGGAACTTGAAGCCTTTCCCCGAGGGCAGTCTGACAGGGTGTGGGGGTGCTCCGGGACTACCTCCCAAAAAGGAGTCAGTAGCAGTATGAGGAGGAAGCACCACTGGCGGTTTTGAAACCAGCTTCTTGTGTCCATCAGGTGGGTTGGTAGGGCTCTGGGGCCCTTCAGTGTCCTGGTTCTGGTTGGTGGATCCATGTCTTGGAGAGAGGTGAAGGAGCCCCAGGACATCTTTCTGGACCGTGCTCATCTTCTTCCCACCACCTCGGAGCACCCTGCCTGGGCCGGGAACCTCCTGCCTCTGGGTGGCGTTGGACCAGAAGGTCTTCAGGTTGTGGATGGCCTGTACCCTCTCGTCCACAAGGCCTGCCCGTTTCAACCGGCCCAGGTCTGGGGTTTCGGCCGGGCTGGAGCGGGCAGAAGTGGAACCTGTGGAGGAGAAAGAGAGGGCAGGGGAAGGGGCCAGGGAGAGGACTGGGGATGCAGCCAAGGATGGGAAGCTTCCGACTGGGGAAGGGTGGCCTGAGCTGGGGGAGATGGAGATGCTATTGGGGGAGTGTGAGATGTGTGGGGTATAAGGGGAGCTAGGGTATTTATGTCTGAGCTGCGCCTGGATGTGGGGGTCTGGGGTTCTGGAGGGCGAGGGGTTGGGGTGAGAGAAAGAGAGGGAGGGAGAGCGGGAGGATAGGGTCGGGCTGTTGTAGCCGGAGCTGATCTTCTGTAAGGATGAGGAACGAGAGGGTGGTTTGGACCTTGTGGAGAGAAGAGGCGTGGAGAGGGGGGAAGGGAGTGGTGAGAGAGGTGAAGCCCGGGCCTGTAGGCTGGCTCTACTACTGGGTCTGCTGAAAGCGCTGGTCTCAGACGAACGGAAGCCCAAACCCCCTGCGGCGGGGGTCAGACGGGCTGAGGTGCAGGAGGGTCTACGTTCTGGTCCCCTTAACCCCTCCTCCCCTCCTCCGTTGCCTGCCCTTCCCGTCCTCCCCCTCTGGAGGCTCTCCACAGCCTGCATGTGGCTTTGGGTCTCTGACAGGATCCTGCTGGCCAGCTCCTGGGGGTCCAGAGGGGTGGGGGGAGGCTTGTCTTCCTGGGACTTGACGGTGCTGTCTGTCTCTGTACTGGACTGGTCAGACTCAGAGAGCACCGCCTCTGTACTGACCAGCTGACCTTTAGACACGCTCTGAGAGCTGGTGAGGAGAGGGGGGAGAGATGGTTCATTTGATGTGACAAGTAGGTCAAGAGGCAAACAGTTGAAGCAAACAGTTAAAAAGCAACAACTTACCCCTGGGACTTAGCTTGTGTGTTAGGGCTGGGGGGTATGGCCAGGGGCGGCAGAGGGACTTTGAGCGGTGAGGTGGGAGTGCTGACACTCCCCTTGGAGGAGACTGAGACGGGGTACCCTCTCCCCACCACGTCTCCCCTCCCCGCTCCTCTAAGGTGTCTGTATCCCCCAGGGAGGGGTAAGGTGTCACACTCCCTCCCCCCTCCTCCCCCCAGAGGTTCACTGCTGATGATGGAGAAGCCTTCATACTCCTCCTGTTCCTCCCCCTCTGTCCCTCCTCCTCCTCTGTGATTTGTTAATCTGTTTCTCCACATGCCTCCTGTGTGTCGGTGCGAGGCAAATAACCCCGCTCCTCCGCGGTGCCGCTCCAGTTCCTGTTGCCGTGAGCGCTGGCTGATGACATCACTTCCTGCGGGTTCGGGGCGAGACAGGAAGCTGAGAGAGGAGGTGAGTGAGCTGAGGCTGTAGAGGGAGATGGCGTCACAGGAGAGACCGTCTGCGCCGCCAAGTGGGGGAGAGAAGGGAGGCTGGGGAAGGTTGAGGGGGAGGGAGAGAGGGAGGGAGTGGGAGGCACACTGGGAGGAGGAGAGAGACTCAAGAGAGGAAGAGCTGTCCAGGCTGAGGCGTTTGGGCAGCTCCGTAGAGTCTGCAGGGAGAGAGGACAAGATGGACAGGTGAGACAGAGGTAAGATGAAATGGTGAAACACAATGCAAGTATAGGAATGTTTTACTTGAAGTCTGGATGCCAGACTATGTAACTAACATACATAACAATGTAGAGTTAAGAGAGAGGGCTTGGAGACTCTTACCAAACAGTGCTAGTAGAGACTGCAGAGCAAAGTGCATGGTCCGTCTGCTAGCCTGTTTACCAGTCTTCAATAGCACCTCCTCCTGTCCTGCCTCACACAGGTCAAAACCTGCAGGGAAACAGAGAAGGGAAAATAATGACACACACCAAACGTCTAGGCTTTAGCTCAATGGGCTAACACAGTCTTGTGACATAAAGGAGACCTGGATTCAAAACCTAGTCGGTCACCCACACTGGCGGTCTAAAAATGAGAAGGGAAAAACCTCTGCTATTATATATCCAACTCTCAGTACAGTGATGACAGACTCACCCAGCGCAGCCAGGAACTCATGACAACCAGGAAGTCTCCACAGCTGGACACTAATGGACACCTGGATGGGAGCCAATGAGAACTCCAGCTCCTTGTCACATGACTGCTGCTGAAACAATACCTGGTGAAGCTGGAGACCGGGAGAGGTAAGTTATTCGCAGCATATTATCGCACTATAATTTCTGCCCTGCCCCCCTTTTTTGTCTCAGTATGAGTTTCTCATGCTAGAAAGCAACACACAACTTACCATTCCCACCATATACTTAACAGCCTTCAAGTGGTGGGTAAGAGGGAGAGAGCGAGAGAGGACTTAAACTGTTAGGAACAGAACATTAGAAAGCAACAGGCCTTGTTAATGAACACCATGCAGGGACCACCACTGTTTATCAGCCATAAAAATGACTCAGGTTATGATGATATTGACCCCATGCAAATATTGCCAGGCTCATCATAGGTATAATCAAATAAAGCATACAGCATGCAAATGAATCAGTGTGCATTGAGGCCTACCTTGTTGATGAGCTGGTCTCCAATCTCAGCAGCAGTGACCAGTTTACAGAGAGCCTGGAAGGCTGCATGAGGCAGACCTGGACGACAGAGAGGATTGATGGACTGACTGATTACCATGTTGGATCTAGAGTATAGTGCTGTGCTGACAGTCTGATTGGTTAATTGATTGATTCACTCCTAAATTGCTAGGTTACCGAGTAGTGACTGCAGGGTGGTGCTGCAGAGCTGCAGCCGGTCTCCAGGGTCAGCCGTAGGGAAGAAGACAGAAGCGGGGAGACCACTGCCGGTACCAGAACAGTCTAACCGGAACCCCACAGCTGACAGCAGGGCCTGCCATCCCGGGACCCCACCAACCTGGGTTCATATAAAACACAGAATAACCAAATACCTGAAGACATTTCACCGAAGTAAAGATGCCGAGCACACACACACATATGAAAACACACCTTATTCTCCACGCTCTGCTGCGAGGTGTACATGGCGTTACTCTGATGACTCTGTATACGCTGGAGAGACTTCTCAACCTGAGGGATGAAGGGAAAGAAATCACATTATTTGGCAAGGCTCTTTAAAGTCTCTTGAATAGACATAGGCAATATGGCAAATGTTTGTGACCAGGTGATGTTGTGCATGTTTGTGACCAGGTGATGTTGTGCATGTTTGTGACCAGGTGATGTTGTGCATGTTTGTGACCAGGTGATGTTGTGCATGTTTGTGACCAGGTGATGTTGTGCATGTTTGTGTTTGTGACCAGGTGATGTTGTGCATGTTTGTGACCAGGTGATGTTGTGCATGTTTGTGACCAGGTGATGTTGTGCATGTTTGTGACCAGGTGATGTTGTGCATGTTTGTGACCAGGTGATGTTGTGCATGTTTGTGACCAGGTGATGTTGTGCATGTTTGTGACCAGGTGATGTTGTGCATGTTTGTGACCAGGTGATGTTGTGCATGTTTGTGACCAGGTGATGTTGTGCATGTTTGTGACCAGGTGATGTTGTGCATGTTTGTGACCAGGTGATGTTGTGCATGTTTGTGACCAGGTGATGTTGTGCATGTTTGTTACCAGGTGATGTTGTGCATGTTTGTTACCAGGTGATGTTGTGCATGTTTGTTACCAGGTGCAGTATAACTCTCAGGGCATCTCTAGCTCTCTCAGGATATTGGAGGATCTCTGCCAGGGCCTGGCCAATCAGAGACGAGGGGCTGTTCAGCTTCACATCACAGCCAATCAACATGAAGCCTGAGAGAAAACAGGAAGAGGAGTGAATCATGTCAATAAATCAATCAAATGTATTTATAAAGCCCTTTTTACATCAGCTGATGTAATGTGTGATCATGCGTGTATGTGTGTATACCATACTAACCTGTCCAGTTAGACGGGTGTGAGAAGTGTGTACTAACCTGCCCAGTTAGAAGGGTGTGTGTACTAACCCGCCCAGTTAGAAGGGTGTGTGTGTGTGTGTACTAACCCGCCCAGTTAGAAGGGTGTGTGTGTGTACTAACCCGCCCAGTTAGAAGGGTGTGTGTGTGTACTAACCCGCCCAGTTAGAAGGGTGTGTGTGTGTACTAACCCGCCCAGTTAGAAGGGTGTGTGTGTGTACTAACCCGCCCAGTTAGAAGGGTGTGTGTGTGTACTAACCCGCCCAGTTAGAAGGGTGTGTGTGTGTACTAACCCGCCCAGTTAGAAGGGTGTGTGTGTGTACTAACCCGCCCAGTTAGAAGGGTGTGTGTGTGTGTACTAACCCGCCCAGTTAGAAGGGTGTGTGTGTGTGTACTAACCCGCCCAGTTAGAAGGGTGTGTGTGTGTACTAACCCACCCAGTTAGAAGGGTGTGTGTGTGTACTAACCTGCCCAGTTAGAAGGGTGTGTGTGTGTACTAACCCGCCCAGTTAGAAGGGTGTGTGTGTGTACTAACCTGTCCAGTTAGACGGGTGTGTGTACTAACCCGCCCAGTTAGAAAAGTGTGTGTGTGTACTAACCTGCCCAGTTAGAAGGGTGTGTGTGTGTACTAACCTGTCCAGTTAGAAGGGTGTGTGTACTAACCCGCCCAGTTAGAAGGGTGTGTGTACTAACACGCCCAGTTAGAAGGGTGTGTGTACTAACCCGCCCAGTTAGAAGGGTGTGTGTGTGTGTACTAACCTGCCCAGTTAGAAGTGTGTGTGTGTGTGTACTAACCTGTCCAGTTAGAAGGGTGTGTGTACTAACCCGCCGAGGTAGAAGGGTGTGTATACTAACCCGCCCAGATAGAAGGGTGTGTGTGTGTACTAACCCGCCCAGTTAGAAGGGTGTGTGTGTACAAACCCGCCCAGTTAGAAGGGTGTGTGTGTACTAACCTGTCCAGTTATAAGGGTGTGTGTACTAACCCGCCCAGTTAGAAGGGTGTGTGTGTGTGTACTAACACGCCCAGTTAGAAGGGTGTGTGTACTAACCCGCCCAGTTAGAAGGGTGTGTGTGTGTGTGTACTAACCCGCCCAGTTAGAAGGGTGTGTGTGTGTACTAACCCGCCCAGTTAGAAGGGTGTGTGTGTGTACTAACCCGCCCAGTTAGAAGGGTGTGTGTGTGTACTAACCCGCCCAGTTAGAAGGGTGTGTGTGTGTACTAACCCACCCAGTTAGAAGGGTGTGTGTGTGTACTAACCTGCCCAGTTAGAAGGGTGTGTGTGTGTACTAACCCGCCCAGTTAGAAGGGTGTGTGTGTGTACTAACCTGTCCAGTTAGACGGGTGTGTGTACTAACCCGCCCAGTTAGAAAAGTGTGTGTGTGTACTAACCTGCCCAGTTAGAAGGGTGTGTGTGTGTAATAACCCGCCCAGTTAGAAGGGTGTGTGTGTACTAACCTGTCCAGTTAGAAGGGTGTGTGTACTAACCCGCCCAGTTAGAAGGGTGTGTGTACTAACACGCCCAGTTAGAAGGGTGTGTGTACTAACCTGCCCAGTTAGAAGGGTGTGTGTGTGTGTACTAACCTGCCCAGTTAGAAGTGTGTGTGTGTGTGTACTAACCTGTCCAGTTAGAAGGGTGTGTGTACTAACCCGCCGAGGTAGAAGGGTGTGTATACTAACCCGCCCAGTTAGAAGGGTGTGTGTGTGTACTAACCCGCCCAGTTAGAAGGGTGTGTGTGTACTAACCTGTCCAGTTATAAGGGTGTGTGTACTAACCCGCCCAGTTAGAAGGGTGTGTGTGTGTGTACTAACCCGCCCAGTTAGAAGGGTGTGTGTGTGTACTAACCCGCCCAGTTAGAAGGGTGTGTGTGTGTGTGTACTAACCCGCCCAGTTAGAAGGGTGTGTGTGTGTACTAACCCGCCCAGTTAGAAGGGTGTGTGTGTGTACTAACCCGCCCAGTTAGAAGGGTGTGTGTGTGTACTAACCCGCCCAGTTAGAAGGGTGTGTGTGTGTACTAACCCGCCCAGTTAGAAGGGTGTGTGTGTGTACTAACCCGCCCAGTTAGAAGGGTGTGTGTGTGTGTACTAACCCGCCCAGTTAGAAGGGTGTGTGTGTGTACTAACCCACCCAGTTAGAAGGGTGTGTGTGTGTACTAACCTGCCCAGTTAGAAGGGTGTGTGTGTGTACTAACCCGCCCAGTTAGAAGGGTGTGTGTGTGTGTACTAACCTGTCCAGTTAGACGGGTGTGTGTACTAACCCGCCCAGTTAGAAAAGTGTGTGTGTGTACTAACCTGCCCAGTTAGAAGGGTGTGTGTGTGTACTAACCCGCCCAGTTAGAAGGGTGTGTGTGTACTAACCTGTCCAGTTATAAGGGTGTGTGTACTAACCCGCCCAGTTAGAAGGGTGTGTGTGTGTGTACTAACCCGCCCAGTTAGAAGGGTGTGTGTGTGTACTAACCCGCCCAGTTAGAAGGGTGTGTGTGTGTGTACTAACCCGCCCAGTTAGAAGGGTGTGTGTGTACTAACCCGCCCAGTTAGAAGGGTGTGTGTGTGTGTGTACTAACCTGCCCAGTTAGAAGGGTGTGTGTGTGTGTACTAACCCGCCCAGGTAGACGGGTGTGTGTGTGTGTACTAACACGCCCAGTTAGAAGGGTGTGTGTACTAACCCGCCCAGTTAGAAGGGTGTGTGTACTAACCCGCCCAGTTAGAAGGGTGTGTGTGTACTAACCCGCCCAGTTAGAAGGGTGTGTGTGTGTGTACTAACCCGCCCAGTTAGAAGGGTGTGTGTGTGTACTAGAAGGGTGTGTGTGTACTAACCCGCCCAGTTAGAAGGGTGTGTGTGTGTGTACTAACCTGCCCAGTTAGAAGGGTGTGTGTGTGTACTAACCCGCCCAGGTAGACGGGTGTGAGAAGTGTGTACTAACCTGCCCAGTTAGAAGGGTGTGTGTACTAACCCGCCCAGTTAGAAGGGTGTGTGTGTGTACTAACCCGCCCAGTTAGAAGGGTGTGTGTGTGTACTAACCCGCCCAGTTAGA
The DNA here is from genome assembly GCF_034236695.1 of Oncorhynchus nerka. NCBI lineage: Eukaryota > Metazoa > Chordata > Actinopteri > Salmoniformes > Salmonidae > Oncorhynchus > Oncorhynchus nerka. The sequence continues at coordinate 85,299,556 of NC_088417.1, forward strand.
AGGGTGTGTGTGTGTACTAACCCGCCCAGTTAGAAGGGTGTGTGTGTGTACTAACCCGCCCAGTTAGAAGGGTGTGTGTGTGTACTAACCTGCCCAGTTAGAAGGGTGTGTGTGTGTACTAACCCGCCCAGTTAGAAGGGTGTGTGTGTGTACTAACCTGCCCAGTTAGAAGGGTGTGTGTGTGTACTAACCGCCAGTTAGAAGGGCCCAGTTAGAAGGGTGTGTGTGTGTACTAACCCGTTAGAAGGGTGTGTGTACCAGTTAGAAGGGTGTGTGTGTGTGTACTAACCTGCCCAGTTAGAAGGGTGTGTGTGTGTACTAACCTGTCCAGTTAGAAGGGTGTGTGTACTAACCTGCCCAGTTAGAAGGGTGTGTGTACTAACCCGCCCAGTTAGAAGGGTGTGTACTAACCCCAGTGAAGGGTGTGTGTGTGTACTAACCCGCCCAGTTAGAAGGGTGTGTGTGTACTAACCTGTCCAGTTAGAAGGGTGTGTGTACTAACCTGCCCAGTTAGAAGGGTGTGTGTGTGTGTGTACTAACCCGCCCAGTTAGAAGGGTGTGTGTGTGTACTAACCCGCCCAGTTAGAAGGGTGTGTGTGTGTGTACTAACCCGCCCAGTTAGAAGGGTGTGTGTGTGTACTAACCCACCCAGTTAGAAGGGTGTGTGTGTGTACTAACCTGCCCAGTTAGAAGGGTGTGTGTGTGTACTAACCCGCCCAGTTAGAAGGGTGTGTGTGTGTACTAACCCGCCCAGTTAGAAGGGTGTGTGTGTACTAACCCGCCCAGTTAGAAAAGTGTGTGTGTGTACTAACCTGCCCAGTTAGAAGGGTGTGTGTGTGTACTAACCCGCCCAGTTAGAAGGGTGTGTGTGTACTAACCTGTCCAGTTAGAAGGGTGTGTGTACTAACCCGCCCAGTTAGAAGGGTGTGTGTACTAACCCGCCCAGTTAGAAGGGTGTGTGTGTGTGTGTACTAACCCGCCCAGTTAGAAGGGTGTGTGTGTGTACTAACCCGCCCAGTTAGAAGGGTGTGTGTGTGTACTAACCCGCCCAGTTAGAAGGGTGTGTGTGTGTACTAACCCGCCCAGTTAGAAGGGTGTGTGTGTGTACTAACCCGCCCAGTTAGAAGGGTGTGTGTGTGTGTACTAACCCGCCCAGTTAGAAGGGTGTGTGTGTGTACTAACCCACCCAGTTAGAAGGGTGTGTGTGTGTACTAACCTGCCCAGTTAGAAGGGTGTGTGTGTGTACTAACCCGCCCAGTTAGAAGGGTGTGTGTGTGTGTACTAACCTGTCCAGTTAGACGGGTGTGTGTACTAACCCGCCCAGTTAGAAAAGTGTGTGTGTGTACTAACCTGCCCAGTTAGAAGGGTGTGTGTGTGTACTAACCTGTCCAGTTAGAAGGGTGTGTGTACTAACCCGCCCAGTTAGAAGGGTGTGTGTACTAACACGCCCAGTTAGAAGGGTGTGTGTACTAACCCGCCCAGTTAGAAGGGTGTGTGTGTGTGTACTAACCTGCCCAGTTAGAAGTGTGTGTGTGTGTGTACTAACCTGTCCAGTTAGAAGGGTGTGTGTACTAACCCGCCGAGGTAGAAGGGTGTGTATACTAACCCGCCCAGTTAGAAGGGTGTGTGTGTGTACTAACCCGCCCAGTTAGAAGGGTGTGTGTGTACTAACCTGTCCAGTTAGAAGGGTGTGTGTGTGAAGGGTGTGTACTAACCCGCCCAGTTAGAAGGGTGTGTGTGTGTGTACTAACCCGCCCAGTTAGAAGGGTGTGTGTGTACTAACCCGCCCAGTTAGAAGGGTGTGTGTGTGTGTACTAACCTGCCCAGTTAGAAACCCGGGTGTGTGTGTGTGTACTAACCGCCCAGTTAGAAGGGTGTGTTAGAAGGGTGTGTGTGTGTGTACTAACCCGCCCAGTTAGAAGGGTGTGTGTGTGTACTAACCCGCCCAGTTAGAAGGGTGTGTGTGTGTACTAACCCGCCCAGTTAGAAGGGTGTGTGTGTGTACTAACCCGCCCAGTTAGAAGGGTGTGTGTGTGTACTAACCCACCCAGTTAGAAGGGTGTGTGTGTGTACTAACCTGCCCAGTTAGAAGGGTGTGTGTGTGTACTAACCCGCCCAGTTAGAAGGGTGTGTGTGTGTACTAACCTGTCCAGTTAGACGGGTGTGTGTACCCCGCCCAGTTAGAAAAGTGTGTGTGTGTACTAACCTGCCCAGTTAGAAGGGTGTGTGTGTGTACTAACCTGCCCAGTTAGAAGGGTGTGTGTGTACTAACCCGCCCAGTTAGAAGGGTGTGTGTGTGTGTACTAACCGCCCAGTTAGAAGGGTGTGTGTACTAACCCGCCCAGTTAGAAGGGTGTGTGTGTGTACTAACCTGCCCAGTTAGAAGGTGTGTGTGTGTGTACTAACCTGTCCAGTTAGAAGGGTGTGTGTGGGTGAAGGGTGTGTACTAACCCGCCCAGTTAGAAGGGTGTGTGTGTACTAACCCGCCCAGTTAGAAGGGTGTGTGTGTACTAACCTGCCCAGTTAGAAGGGTGTGTGTGTGTACTAACCCGCCCAGTTAGAAGGGTGTGTGAAGTGTGTACTAACCTGCCCAGTTAGAAGGGTGTGTGTACTAACCCGCCCAGTTAGAAGGGTGTGTGTGTGTACTAACCCGCCCAGTTAGAAGGGTGTGTGTGTGTACTAACCCGCCCAGTTAGAAGGGTGTGTGTGTGTACTAACCCGCCCAGTTAGAAGGGTGTGTGTGTGTACTAACCCGCCCAGTTAGAAGGGTGTGTGTGTGTACTAACCTGCCCAGTTAGAAGGGTGTGTGTGTGTACTAACCCGCCCAGTTAGAAGGGTGTGTGTGTGTGTACTAACCCGCCCAGTTAGAAGGGTGTGTGTGTGTACTAACCCGTGTGTGTGTACCAGTTAGAAGGGTGTGTGTGTGTACTAACCTGCCCAGTTAGAAGGGTGTGTGTGTGTACTAACCCGCCCAGTTAGAAGGGTGTGTGTGTGTGTACTAACCTGTCCAGTTAGAAGGGTGTGTGTACTAACCCGCCCAGTTAGAAAAGGTGTGTGTGTGTGTACTAACCTGCCCAGTTAGAAGGGTGTGTGTGTGTACTAACCCGCCCAGTTAGAAGGGTGTGTGTGTACTAACCCGCCCAGTTAGAAGGGTGTGTGTACTAACACGCCCAGTTAGAAGGGTGTGTGTACTAACCCGCCCAGTTAGAAGGGTGTGTGTGTGTGTACTAACCTGCCCAGTTAGAAGTGTGTGTGTGTGTGTACTAACCTGTCCAGTTAGAAGGGTGTGTGTGTGAAGGGTGTGTATACTAACCCGCCCAGTTAGAAGGGTGTGTGTGTGTACTAACCCGCCCAGTTAGAAGGGTGTGTGTGTACTAACCTGTCCAGTTATAAGGGTGTGTGTACTAACCCGCCCAGTTAGAAGGGTGTGTGTGTGTACTAACCCGCCCAGTTAGAAGGGTGTGTGTGTGTGTGTACTAACCCGCCCAGTTAGAAGGGTGTGTGTGTGTGTACTAACCCGCCCAGTTAGAAGGGTGTGTGTGTACTAACCCGCCCAGTTAGAAGGGTGTGTGTGTGTGTACTAACCTGCCCAGTTAGAAGGGTGTGTGTGTGTACTAACCCGCCCAGGTAGACGGGTGTGTGTGTGTGTGTGTACTAACCTGCCCAGTTAGAAGGGTGTGTGTGTGTGTGTACTAACCTGCCCAGTTAGAAGGGTGTGTGTGTGTACTAACCCCCAGTTAGAAGGGTGTGTGTACTAACCTGCCCAGTTAGAAGGGTGTGTGTGTGTACTAACCCGCCCAGGTAGACGGGTGTGTGTGTGTGTACTAACACGCCCAGTTAGAAGGGTGTGTGTACTAACCCGCCCAGTTAGAAGGGTGTGTGTGTGTGTGTACTAACCCGCCCAGTTAGAAGGGTGTGTGTGTGTACTAACCCGCCCAGTTAGAAGGGTGTGTGTGTGTACTAACCCGCCCAGTTAGAAGGGTGTGTGTGTGTGTACTAACCCGCCCAGTTAGAAGGGTGTGTGTGTGTACTAACCCGCCCAGTTAGAAGGGTGTGTGTGTGTACTAACCTGCCCAGTTAGAAGGGTGTGTGTGTGTACTAACCCGCCCAGTTAGAAGGGTGTGTGTGTGTGTACTAACCTGTCCAGTTAGAAGGGTGTGTGTGTGTGTACTAACCCGCCCAGTTAGAAGGTGTGTGTGTACTAACCTGCCCAGTTAGAAGGGTGTGTGTGTGTACTAACCTAACCCCCAGTTAGAAGGGTGTGTGTGTGTGTACTAACCCACCCAGTTAGAAGGGTGTGTGTGTGTACTAACCCGCCCAGTTAGAAGGGTGTGTGTGTGTACTAACCTGCCCAGTTAGAAGGGTGTGTGTGTGTACTAACCTGTCCAGTTAGAAGGGTGTGTGTACTAACCCGCCCAGTTAGAAGGGTGTGTGTACTAACCCGCCCAGTTAGAAGGGTGTGTGTGTGTACTAACCCGCCCAGTTAGAAGGGTGTGTGTGTACTAACCTGTCCAGTTAGAAGGGTGTGTGTACTAACCCGCCCAGTTAGAAGGGTGTGTGTACTAACCCGCCCAGTTAGAAGGGTGTGTGTGTGTGTGTACTAACCCGCCCAGTTAGAAGGTGTGTGTGTGTGTGTACTAACCCGCCCAGTTAGAAGGGTGTGTGTGTGTACTAACCCGCCCAGTTAGAAGGGTGTGTGTGTGTACTAACCCGCCCAGTTAGAAGGGTGTGTGTGTGTACTAACCCGCCCAGTTAGAAGGTGTGTGTGTGTGTACTAACCCGCCCAGTTAGAAGGGTGTGTGTACTAACCCGCCCAGTTAGAAGTGTGTGTGTGTACTAACCCGCCCAGTTAGAAGGGTGTGTGTGTACTAACCCGCCCAGTTAGAAGGGTGTGTGTGTGTACTAACCCACCCAGTTAGAAGGGTGTGTGTGTGTACTAACCTGCCCAGTTAGAAGGGTGTGTGTGTGTACTAACCCGCCCAGTTAGAAGGGTGTGTGTGTGTACTAACCTGTCCAGTTAGACGGGTGTGTGTACTAACCCGCCCAGTTAGAAAAGTGTGTGTGTGTACTAACCTGCCCAGTTAGAAGGGTGTGTGTGTGTACTAACCCGCCCAGTTAGAAGGGTGTGTGTGTGTACTAACCCGCCCAGTTAGAAGGGTGTGTGTGTACTAACCCGCCCAGTTAGAAGGGTGTGTGTACTAACCTGCCCAGTTAGAAGGGTGTGTGTGTGTGTACTAACCTGCCCAGTTAGAAGTGTGTGTGTGTGTACTAACCTGTCCAGTTAGAAGGGTGTGTGTAGAAGGGTGTGTACTAACCCGCCCAGTTAGAAGGTGTGTGTGTGTGTGTACTAACCCGCCCAGTTAGAAGGGTGTGTGTGTGTAACCTGTCCAGTTATAAGGGTGTGTACTAACCCGCCCAGTTAGAAGGGTGTGTGTGTGTGTACTAACCCGCCCAGTTAGAAGGGTGTGTGTGTGTACTAACCCGCCCAGTTAGAAGTGTGTGTGTGTGTACTAACCCGCCCAGTTAGAAGGGTGTGTGTGTACTAACCCGCCCAGTTAGAAGGGTGTGTGTGTGTGTACTAACCTGCCCAGTTAGAAGGGTGTGTGTGTGTACTAACCCGCCCAGTTAGAAGGTGTGTGTGTGTGTACTAACCCGCCCAGTTAGAAGGTGTGTGTGTACTAACCCGCCCAGTTAGAAGTGTGTGTGTGTGTGTACTAACCTGCCCAGTTAGAAGGGTGTGTGTGTGTACTAACCTGCCCAGTTAGAAGTGTGTGTGTGTGTACTAACCCACCCAGTTAGAAGTGTGTGTGTGTGTACTAACCCGCCCAGTTAGAAGGTGTGTGTGTGTACTAACCCGCCCAGTTAGAAGGGTGTGTGTGTGTGTACTAACCCGCCCAGTTAGAAGGGTGTGTGTGTGTACTAACCCGCCCAGTTAGAAGGGTGTGTGTGTGTACTAACCCGCCCAGTTAGAAGGGTGTGTGTGTATACTAACCCGCCCAGTTAGAAGGGTGTGTGTGTGTACTAACCTGCCCAGTTAGAAGGGTGTGTGTGTACTAACCCGCCCAGTTAGAAGGGTGTGTGTGTGTACTAACCTGCCCAGTTAGAAGGGTGTGTGTGTGTACTAACCCGCCCAGTTAGAAGTGTGTGTGTGTACTAACCTGCCCAGTTAGAAGGGTGTGTGTACTAACCCGCCCAGTTAGAAGGTGTGTGTATGTACTAACCCGCCCAGTTAGAAGGTGTGTGTGTGTGTACTAACCTGCCCAGTTAGAAGGGTGTGTGTGTGTACTAACCTGCCCAGTTAGAAGGGTGTGTGTACTAACCCGCCCAGTTAGAAGGGTGTGTGTGTGTACTAACCCGCCCAGTTAGAAGGGTGTGTGTGTGTACTAACCTGCCCAGTTAGAAGGGTGTGTGTACTAACCCGCCCAGTTAGAAGGGTGTGTGTGTGTGTACTAACCTGCCCAGTTAGAAGGGTGTGTGTGTGTACTAACCTGCCCAGTTAGAAGTGTGTGTGTGTGTGTACTAACCCGCCCAGTTAGAAGGGTGTGTGTGTACTAACCCGCCCAGTTAGAAGGGTGTGTGTGTGTACTAACCTGCCCAGTTAGAAGTGTGTGTGTGTGTGTACTAACCCGCCCAGTTAGAAGTGTGTGTGTGTGTACTAACCCGCCCAGTTAGAAGGGTGTGTGTGTGTGTACTAACCCGCCCAGTTAGAAGGGTGTGTACTAACCCGCCCAGTTAGAAGGTGTGTGTGTGTACTAACCCGCCCAGTTAGAAGGGTGTGTGTGTGTACTAACCTGCCCAGTTAGAAGGGTGTGTGTGTGTACTAACCTGCCCAGTTAGAAGGGTGTGTGTACTAACCCGCCCAGTTAGAAGGTGTGTGTGTGTGTGTACTAACCCGCCCAGTTAGAAGGGTGTGTGTGTGTACTAACCCGCCCAGTTAGAAGTGTGTGTGTGTGTGTACTAACCTGCCCAGTTAGAAGGGTGTGTGTGTGTGTACTAACCCGCCCAGTTAGAAGGTGTGTGTGTGTACTAACCCGCCCAGTTAGAAGTGTGTGTGTGTGTACTAACCTGCCCAGTTAGAAGTGGTGTGTGTGTGTACTAACCCGCCCAGTTAGAAGGGTGTGTGTGTACTAACCCGCCCAGTTAGAAGTGGTGTGTGTGTGTGTACTAACCCGCCCAGTTAGAAGGTGTGTGTGTAAACCCGCCCAGTTAGAAGGGTGTGTGTGTACTAACCTGCCCAGTTAGAAGTGTGTGTGTGTGTACTAACCTGTCCAGTTAGAAGTGTGTGTACTAACCCGCCGAGTTAGAAGGGTGTGTATACTAACCCGCCCAGTTAGAAGGGTGTGTGTGTGTACTAACCCGCCCAGTTAGAAGGGTGTGTGTGTACTAACCTGTCCAGTTATAAGGGTGTGTGTACTAACCCGCCCAGTTAGAAGTGTGTGTGTGTGTGTGTACTAACCTGCCCAGTTAGAAGTGTGTGTGTGTGTGTACTAACCTGCCCAGTTAGAAGTGTGTGTGTGTGTACTAACCCGCCCAGTTAGAAGGTGTGTGTGTGTACTAACCCGCCCAGTTAGAAGGGTGTGTGTGTGTACTAACCCGCCCAGTTAGAAGGGTGTGTGTGTGTACTAACCTGCCCAGTTAGAAGGGTGTGTGTGTACTAACCTGCCCAGTTAGAAGGGTGTGTGTGTACTAACCCGCCCAGTTAGAAGTGTGTGTGTGTGTGTGTGTACTAACCTGCCCAGTTAGAAGGGTGTGTGTGTGTACTAACCCGCCCAGTTAGAAGGTGTGTGTGTGTGTACTAACCCGCCCAGTTAGAAGGGTGTGTGTGTACTAACCTGCCCAGTTAGGTAAGACTAACCCGCCCAGTTAGAAGTGTGTGTGTGTGTGTACTAACCCGCCCAGTTAGAAGGTGTGTGTGTGTACTAACCCGCCCAGTTAGAAGGGTGTGTGTGTGTGTACTAACCCGCCCAGTTAGAAGGGTGTGTGTGTGTACTAACCCGCCCAGTTAGAAGGGTGTGTGTGTACTAACCCGCCCAGTTAGAAGGGTGTGTGTGTGTGTACTAACCTGCCCAGTTAGAAGGGTGTGTGTGTGTACTAACCCGCCCAGTTAGAAGGTGTGTGTGTGTGTACTAACCCGCCCAGTTAGAAGGGTGTGTGTGTACTAACCCGCCCAGTTAGAAGGGTGTGTGTGTGTACTAACCCGCCCAGTTAGAAGGGTGTGTGTGTGTGTACTAACCCGCCCAGTTAGAAGGGTGTGTGTACTAACCCGCCCAGTTAGAGTGTGTGTGTGTACTAACCTGCCCAGTTAGAAGTGTGTGTGTGTGTACTAACCTGCCCAGTTAGAAGTGTGTGTGTGTGCCCAGTTAGAAGGGTGTGTACTAACCCGCCCAGTTAGAAGTGTGTGTGTGTACTAACCCGCCCAGTTAGAAGGGTGTGTGTGTACTAACCCGCCCAGTTAGAAGGTGTGTGTGTGTGTACTAACCTGCCCAGTTAGAAGTGTGTGTGTGTGTGTGCTAACCTGCCCAGTTAGAAGTGGTGTGTGTGTACTAACCTGCCCAGTTAGAAGTGTGTGTGTGTGTACTAACCTGCCCAGTTAGAAGTGTGTGTGTGTGTGTGTACTAACCCGCCCAGTTAGAAGGTGTGTGTGTGTGTACTAACCCGCCCAGTTAGAAGTGGTGTGTGTACTAACCCGCCCAGTTAGAAGGGTGTGTGTGTGTACTAACCCGCCCAGTTAGAAGGTGTGTGTACTAACCCGCCCAGTTAGAAGGGTGTGTGTGTGTACTAACCCGCCCAGTTAGAAGGGTGTGTGTGTGTGTGTGTGTGTGTACTAACCCGCCCAGTTAGAAGGGTGTGTGTGTGTACTAACCCGCCCAGTTAGAAGGGTGTGTGTGTGTACTAACCCGCCCAGTTAGAAGGGTGTGTGTGTGTGTGTACTAACCCGCCCAGTTAGAAGGTGTGTGTGTGTGTACTAACCTGCCCAGTTAGAAGGGTAGAGTTAGAAGTGTGTGTGTGTGTGTACTAACCCGCCCAGTTAGAAGGGTACTAACCCGCCCAGTTAGAAGGGTGTGTGTGTGTACTAACCTGCCCAGTTAGAAGGGTGTGTGTGTGTACTAACCCGCCCAGTTAGAAGGGTGTGTGTGTGTACTAACCCGCCCAGTTAGAAGTGTGTGTGTGTGTGTACTAACCCGCCCAGTTAGAAGTGGTGTGTGTGTGTAACTAACCGCCCAGTTAGAAGTGTGTGTGTGTACTAACCTGCCCAGTTAGAAGGGTGTGTGTGTGTACTAACCCGCCCAGTTAGAAGTGTGTGTGTGTGTGTACTAACCCGCCCAGTTAGAAGGTGTGTGTGTACTAACCCGCCCAGTTAGAAGGGTGTGTGTGTGTACTAACCCGCCCAGTTAGAAGGGTGTGTGTACTAACCCGCCCAGTTAGAAGGAAGTGTGTGTGTACTAACCTGCCCAGTTAGAAGTGTGTGTGTGTGTACTAACCTGCCCAGTTAGAAGGGTGTGTGTGTGTGTACTAACCCGCCCAGTTAGAAGGGTGTGTGTGTGTACTAACCTGCCCAGTTAGAAGTGTGTGTGTGTGTACTAACCCCAGTTAGAAGTGTGTGTGTGTGTGTAACCCGCCCAGTTAGAAGTGTGTGTGTGTGTACTAACCCGTTAGAAGTGTGTGTGTGTGTACTAACCTGCCCAGTTAGAAGTGTGTGTGTGTGTACTAACCCGCCCAGTTAGAAGTGTGTGTGTGTGTACTAACCCGCCCAGTTAGAAATGTGTGTGTGTGTACTAACCCGCCCAGTTAGAAGGGTGTGTGTGTGTGTACTAACCCGCCCAGTTAGAAGGGTGTGTGTGTGTACTAACCCTGTCCAGTTAGAAGGGTGTGTGTGTGTACTAACCCGCCCAGTTAGAAGGTGTGTGTACTAACCCGCCCAGTTAGAAGTGTGTGTGTGTGTGTGTGTACTAACCTGCCCAGTTAGAAGGGTGTGTGTGTACTAACCCGCCCAGTTAGAAGGGTGTGTGTGTGTACGGGTGTGTGTGTGTGTACTAACCCGCCCAGTTAGAAGGTGTGTGTGTGTACTAACCCGCCCAGTTAGAAGGGTGTGTGTGTACTAACCTGCCCAGTTAGAAGGGTGTACTAACCCGCCCAGTTAGAAGTGTGTGTGTGTGTGTACTAACCCGCCCAGTTAGAAGTGTGTGTGTGTGTACTAACCTGCCCAGTTAGAAGGGTGTGTGTGTGTACTAACCCGCCCAGTTAGAAATGGTGTGTGTGTGTACTAACCCGCCCAGTTAGAAGGGTGTGTGTACTAACCCGCCCAGTTAGAAGTGTGTGTGTGTGTACTAACCTGCCCAGTTAGAAGGGTGTGTGTGTACTAACCCGCCCAGTTAGAAGGGTGTGTGTGTGTACTAACCCGCCCAGTTAGAAGGTGTGTGTGTGTACTAACCTGCCCAGTTAGAAGGGTGTGTGTGTACTAACCCGCCCAGTTAGAAGTGTGTGTGTGTGTGTGTGTACTAACCCGCCCAGTTAGAAGGGTGTGTGTGTACTAACCCGCCCAGTTAGAAGTGTGTGTGTGTGTGTGTGTGTGTGTGTGTACTAACCTGCCCAGTTAGAAGGGTGTGTGTGTGTGTACTAACCCGCCCAGTTAGAAGTGTGTGTGTGTGTACTAACCCACCAGTTAGACGGAAGGGTGTGTGTACTAACTCCGCCCAGTTAGAAGGTGTGTGTGTGTGTACTAACCTGCCCAGTTAGAAGGGTGTGTGTGTGTAACCCGCCCAGTTAGAAGTGTGTGTGTGTGTGTGCCCAGTTAGAAGGGTGTGTGTGTGTGTACTAACCTGCCCAGTTAGAAGTGTGTGTGTGTGTGAAGGGTGTGTGTACTAACCCGCCCAGTTAGAAGGGTGTGTGTGTGTACTAACCCGCCCAGTTAGAAGGGTGTGTGTGCCCAGTTAGAAGGTGTGTACTAACCCGCCCAGTTAGTTAGTGTGTGTACTAACCTGCCCAGTTATAAGGGTGTGTGTACTACTAACCTGCCCAGTTAGAACTAACCTGCCCAGTTAGAAGTGTGTGTGTGTGTGTGTAACCTGCCCAGTTAGAAGGGTGTGTGTGTGTACTAACCCGGCCAGTTAGAAGGGTGTGTGTGTGTACTAACCCGCCCAGTTAGAAGTGTGTGTGTGTGTGTGTACTAACCCGCCCAGTTAGAAGGGTGTGTGTGTGTACTAACCCGCCCAGTTAGAAGGGTGTGTGTGTGTACTAACCCGCCCAGTTAGAAGTGTGTGTGTGTGTGTACTAACCCGCCCAGTTAGAAGTGTGTGTGTGTGTGTACTAACCCGCCCAGTTAGAAGGTGTGTGTGTGTGTACTAACCCGCCCAGTTAGACGGGTGTGTGTGTGTGTGTGTACTAACCCGCCCAGTTAGACGGGTGTGTGTACTAACCCGCCCAGTTAGGTGTGTGTGTGTGTGTACTAACCCGCCCAGTTAGAAGTGTGTGTGTGTGTGTACTAACCCGCCCAGTTAGACGGGTGTGTGTGTGTACTAACCCGCCCAGTTAGACGGGTGTGTGTACTAACCCGCCCAGTTAGAAGGGTGTGTGTGTACTAACCCGCCCAGTTAGAAGGGTGTGTGTGTACTAACCCGCCCAGTTAGAAGTGGTGTGTGTGTGTACTAACCCGCCCAGTTAGAAGTGTGTACTAACCTGCCCAGTTAGAAGTGTGTGTGTGTGTGTACTAACCTGCCCAGTTAGAAGTGTGTGTGTGTGTGTGTACTAACCTGCCCAGTTAGAAGTGTGTGTGTGTGTACTAACCCGCCCAGTTAGAAGTGTGTGTGTGTGTACTAACCCGCCCAGTTAGAAATGTGTGTGTGTGTACTAACCCGCCCAGTTAGAAGTGTGTGTGTGTGTGTGTACTAACCCGCCCAGTTAGAAGTGTGTGTGTGTACTAACCCGCCCAGTTAGACGGGTGTGTGTGTGTGTACTAACCCGCCCAGTTAGAAGGGTGTGTGTACTAACCCGCCCAGTTAGAAGGGTGTGTGTACTAACCCGCCCAGTTAGAAGGGTGTGTGTGTGTGTACTAACCTGCCCAGTTAGAAGTGTGTGTGTGGGTGTACTAACCTGTCCAGTTAGAAGGGTGTGTGTACTAACCCGCCGAGGTAGAAGGGTGTGTATACTAACCCGCCCAGTTAGAAGGGTGTGTGTGTGTACTAACCCGCCCAGTTAGAAGGGTGTGTGTGTACTAACCTGTCCAGTTATAAGGGTGTGTGTACTAACCCGCCCAGTTAGAAGTGTGTGTGTGTGTGTACTAACCTGCCCAGTTAGAAGTGTGTGTGTGTGTACTAACCTGCCCAGTTAGAAGTGTGTGTGTGTGTACTAACCCGCCCAGTTAGAAATGTGTGTGTGTGTACTAACCCGCCCAGTTAGAAGTGTGTGTGTGTGTACTAACCCGCCCAGTTAGAAGGGTGTGTGTGTGTACTAACACGCCCAGTTAGAAGGGTGTGTGTACTAACCCGCCCAGTTAGAAGGGTGTGTGTACTAACCCGCCCAGTTAGAAGTGTGTGTGTGTGTGTGTACTAACCTGCCCAGTTAGAAGGGTGTGTGTGTGTACTAACCCGCCCAGTTAGACGGGTGTGTGTGTGTGTACTAACCTGCCCAGTTATAAGGGTGTGTGTACTAACCCGCCCAGTTAGTAGTGTGTGTGTGTGTGTGTGTGTGTGTGTACTAACCTGCCCAGTTAGAAGTGTGTGTGTGTGTGTGTGTACTAACCCGCCCAGTTAGACCGGTGTGTGTGTGTGTACTAACCCGGCCAGTTAGAAGGGTGTGTGTGTGTACTAACCCGCCCAGTTAGACGGGTGTGTGTGTGTATACTAACCCGCCCAGTTAGAAGGGTGTGTGTACTAACCCGCCCAGTTAGAAGTGTGTGTGTGTGTGTGTACTAACCTGCCCAGTTAGAAGGGTGTGTGTGTGTACTAACCCGCCCAGTTAGAAGTGTGTGTGTGTGTACAGTTAGACGGGTGTGTGTGTGTGTACTAACCTGCCCAGTTATAAGGGTGTGTGTACTAAACCGCCCAGTTAGTAGTGTGTGTGAGTGTGTGTGTGTGTGTGTGTGTGTACTAACCTGCCCAGTTAGAATTGTGTGTGTGTGTGTGTGTGTACTAACCCGCCCAGTTAGACCGGTGTGTGTGTGTGTACTAACCCGGCCAGTTAGAAGGGTGTGTGTGTGTACTAACCCGCCCAGTTAGAAGGGTGTGTGTGTGTACTAACCTGCCCAGTTAGAAGGGTGTGTGTGTGTACTAACCCGCCCAGTTAGAAGGGTGTGTGTGTGTGTACTAACCCGCCCAGTTAGAAGGGTGTGTGTGTGTACTAACCTGTCCAGTTAGACGGGTGTGTGTACTAACCCGTCCAGTTAGACGGGTGTGTGTACTAACCCGTCCAGTTAGACGGGTGTGTGTACTAACCCGTCCAGTTAGACAGGTGTGTGTACTAACCCGCCCAGTTAGAAGTGTGTGTGTGTGTACTAACCCACCCAGTTAGAAGGTGTGTGTGTGTGTCCTAACCCGCCCAGTTAGAAGGGTGTGTGTACTAACCCGCCCAGTTAGAAGGGTGTGTGTGTGTGTACTAACCCGCCCAGTTAGACGGGTGTGTGTGTGTGTGTACTAACCCGCCCTGTTAGAAGGGTGTGTGTGTGTGTACTAACCCGCCCAGTTAGAAGTGTGTGTGTGTGTACTAACCTGCCCAGTTAGAAGGGTGTGTGTGTGTACTAACCTGTCCAGTTAGACGGGTGTGTGTACTAACCCGCCCAGTTAGAAAAGTGTGTGTGTGTACTAACCTGCCCAGTTAGAAGGGTGTGTGTGTGTACTAACCCGCCCAGTTAGAAGGGTGTGTGTGTACTAACCTGTCCAGTTAGAAGGGTGTGTGTACTAACCCGCCCAGTTAGAAGGGTGTGTGTACTAACACGCCCAGTTAGAAGGGTGTGTGTACTAACCCGCCCAGTTAGAAGGGTGTGTGTGTGTGTACTAACCTGCCCAGTTAGAAGTGTGTGTGTGTGTGTGTACTAACCTGTCCAGTTAGAAGGGTGTGTGTACTAACCCGCCGAGGTAGAAGGGTGTGTATACTAACCCGCCCAGTTAGAAGGGTGTGTGTGTGTACTAACCCAGTTAGAAGGGTGTGTGTACTAACCTGTCCAGTTATAAGGGTGTGTGTACTAACCCGCCCAGTTAGAAGGGTGTGTGTGTGTGTACTAACCCGCCCAGTTAGAAGGGTGTGTGTGTGTACTAACCCGCCCAGTTAGAAGGGTGTGTGTGTGTGTGTACTAACCCGCCCAGTTAGAAGGGTGTGTGTGTACTAACCCGCCCAGTTAGAAGGGTGTGTGTGTGTGTACTAACCTGCCCAGTTAGAAGGGTGTGTGTGTGTACTAACCCGCCCAGGTAGAAGGTGTGTGTGTGTGTACTAACACGCCCAGTTAGAAGGGTGTGTGTACTAACCCGCCCAGTTAGAAGTGTGTGTGTGTACTAACCTGCCCAGTTAGAAGGGTGTGTGTGTGTACTAACCCGCCCAGTTAGAAGTGTGTGTGTGTGTACTAACCCACCCAGTTAGACGGGTGTGTGTGTGTGTACTAACCCGCCCAGTTAGAAGGGTGTGTACTAACCCGCCCAGTTAGTAGTGTGTGTGTGTGTGTGTACTAACCTGCCCAGTTAGAAGTGTGTGTGTGTGTGTGTACTAACCCGCCCAGTTAGACCGGTGTGTGTGTGTGTACTAACCCGGCCAGTTAGAAGGGTGTGTGTGTGTACTAACCCGCCCAGTTAGAAGGGTGTGTGTGTGTACTAACCCGCCCAGTTAGAAGGGTGTGTGTGTGTACTAACCCGCCCAGTTAGAAGGGTGTGTGTGTGTGTACTAACCCGCCCAGTTAGAAGGGTGTGTGTGTGTACTAACCTGTCCAGTTAGACGGGTGTGAGAAGTGTGTACTAACCTGCCCAGTTAGAAGGGTGTATGTACTAACCCGCCCAGTTAGAAGGGTGTGTGTGTGTACTAACCCGCCCAGTTAGAAGGGTGTGTGTGTGTACTAACCTGCCCAGTTAGAAGGGTGTGTGTGTGTACTAACCCGCCCAGTTAGAAGGGTGTGTGTGTGTACTAACCCACCCAGTTAGAAGTGTGTGTGTGTGTGTGTACTAACCTGTCCAGTTAGACGGGTGTGTGTACTAACCCGCCCAGTTAGAAGTGTGTGTGTGTGTACTAACCCGCCCAGTTAGACGGGTGTGTGTGTGTGTCCTAACCCGCCCAGTTAGAAGGGTGTGTGTGTGTGTCCTAACCCGCCCAGTTAGAAGGGTGTGTGTACTAACCCGCCCAGTTAGACGGGTGTGTGTGTATACTAACCCGCCCAGTTAGAAGGGTGTGTGTGTGTACTAACCTGCCCAGTTAGAAGGGTGTGTGTGTGTACTAACCTGCCCAGTTAGAAGGGTGTGTGTGTGTACTAACCCGCCCAGTTAGAAGTGTGTGTGTGTGTGTACTAACCCGCCCAGTTAGACGGGTGTGTGTGTGTGTACTAACCCGCCCAGTTAGACGGGTGTGTGTGTGTGTGTGTGTACTAACCCGCCCAGTTAGGTGTGTGTGTGTGTGTACTAACCCGCCCAGTTAGAAGTGTGTGTGTGTGTGTACTAACCCGCCCAGTTAGACGGGTGTGTGTGTGTACTAACCCGCCCAGTTAGACGGGTGTGTGTACTAACCCGCCCAGTTAGAAGGGTGTGTGTGTGTACTAACCCGCCCAGTTAGAAGGGTGTGTGTGTGTACTAACCTGCCCAGTTAGAAGTGTGTGTGTGTGTGTACTAACCCGCCCAGTTAGAAGTGTGTGTGTGTGTGTACTAACCTGCCCAGTTAGAAGTGTGTGTGTGTGTGTACTAACCTGCCCAGTTAGAAGTGTGTGTGTGTGTGTGTACTAACCTGCCCAGTTAGAAGTGTGTGTGTGGGTGTACTAACCTGTCCAGTTAGAAGGGTGTGTGTACTAACCCGCCGAGGTAGAAGGGTGTGTATACTAACCCGCCCAGTTAGAAGGGTGTGTGTGTGTACTAACCCGCCCAGTTAGAAGGGTGTGTGTGTACTAACCTGTCCAGTTATAAGGGTGTGTGTACTAACCCGCCCAGTTAGAAGTGTGTGTGTGTGTGTACTAACCTGCCCAGTTAGAAGTGTGTGTGTGTGTGTGTACTAACCTGCCCAGTTAGAAGTGTTTGTGTGTGTACTAACCCGCCCAGTTAGAGATGTGTGTGTGTACTAACCCGCCCAGTTAGAGATGTGTGTGTGTGTACTAACCCGCCCAGTTAGAAGTGTGTGTGTGTGTGTACTAACCCGCCCAGTTAGAAGGGTGTGTGTGTGTACTAACACGCCCAGTTAGAAGGGTGTGTGTACTAACCCGCCCAGTTAGAAGGGTGTGTGTACTAACCCGCCCAGTTAGAAGTGTGTGTGTGTGTGTGTACTAACCTGCCCAGTTAGAAGGGTGTGTGTGTGTACTAACCCGCCCAGTTAGAAGTGTGTGTGTGTACTAACCCACCCAGTTAGACGGGTGTGTGTGTGTGTACTAACCTGCCCAGTTATAAGGGTGTGTGTACTAACCCGCCCAGTTAGTAGTGTGTGTGTGTGTGTGTGTGTGTGTGTACTAACCTGCCCAGTTAGAAGTGTGTGTGTGTGTGTGTGTGTACTAACCCGCCCAGTTAGACCGGTGTGTGTGTGTGTACTAACCCGGCCAGTTAGAAGGGTGTGTGTGTGTACTAACCCGCCCAGTTAGACGGGTGTGTGTGTGTATACTAACCCGCCCAGTTAGAAGGGTGTGTGTGTGTACTAACCTGCCCAGTTAGAAGGGTGTGTGTGTGTACTAACCTGCCCAGTTAGAAGGGTGTGTGTGTGTACTAACCCGCCCAGTTAGAAGTGTGTGTGTGTGTGTACTAACCCGCCCAGTTAGACGGGTGTGTGTGTGTGTACTAACCCGCCCAGTTAGACGGGTGTGTGTGTGTGTGTGTACTAACCCGCCCAGTTAGACGGGTGTGTGTACTAACCCGCCCAGTTAGGTGTGTGTGTGTGTGTACTAACCCGCCCAGTTAGAAGTGTGTGTGTGTGTGTACTAACCCGCCCAGTTAGACGGGTGTGTGTGTGTACTAACCCGCCCAGTTAGACGGGTGTGTGTACTAACCCGCCCAGTTAGAAGGGTGTGTGTGTGTACTAACCCGCCCAGTTAGAAGGGTGTGTGTGTGTACTAACCTGCCCAGTTAGAAGTGTGTGTGTGTGTGTACTAACCCGCCCAGTTAGAAGTGTGTGTGTGTGTGTACTAACCTGCCCAGTTAGAAGTGTGTGTGTGTGTGTACTAACCTGCCCAGTTAGAAGTGTGTGTGTGTGTGTGTACTAACCTGCCCAGTTAGAAGTGTGTGTGTGTGTACTAACCCGCCCAGTTAGAAGTGTGTGTGTGTGTACTAACCCGCCCAGTTAGAAATGTGTGTGTGTGTACTAACCCGCCCAGTTAGAAGTGTGTGTGTGTGTGTGTACTAACCCGCCCAGTTAGAAGTGTGTGTGTGTACTAACCCGCCCAGTTAGACGGGTGTGTGTGTGTGTACTAACCCGCCCAGTTAGAAGGGTGTGTGTACTAACCCGCCCAGTTAGAAGGGTGTGTGTACTAACCCGCCCAGTTAGAAGGGTGTGTGTGTGTGTACTAACCTGCCCAGTTAGAAGTGTGTGTGTGGGTGTACTAACCTGTCCAGTTAGAAGGGTGTGTGTACTAACCCGCCGAGGTAGAAGGGTGTGTATACTAACCCGCCCAGTTAGAAGGGTGTGTGTGTGTACTAACCCGCCCAGTTAGAAGTGTGTGTGTGTACTAACCTGTCCAGTTATAAGGGTGTGTGTACTAACCCGCCCAGTTAGAAGTGTGTGTGTGTGTGTACTAACCTGCCCAGTTAGAAGTGTGTGTGTGTGTGTGTACTAACCTGCCCAGTTAGAAGTGTGTGTGTGTGTACTAACCCGCCCAGTTAGAAATGTGTGTGTGTGTACTAACCCGCCCAGTTAGAAGTGTGTGTGTGTGTGTACTAACCCGCCCAGTTAGAAGGGTGTGTGTGTGTACTAACACGCCCAGTTAGAAGGGTGTGTGTACTAACCCGCCCAGTTAGAAGGGTGTGTGTACTAACCCGCCCAGTTAGAAGTGTGTGTGTGTGTGTGTACTAACCTGCCCAGTTAGAAGGGTGTGTGTGTGTACTAACCCGCCCAGTTAGAAGTGTGTGTGTGTGTACTAACCCACCCAGTTAGACGGGTGTGTGTGTGTGTACTAACCTGCCCAGTTATAAGGGTGTGTGTACTAACCCGCCCAGTTAGTAGTGTGTGTGTGTGTGTGTGTGTGTGTGTGTACTAACCTGCCCAGTTAGAATTGTGTGTGTGTGTGTGTGTGTACTAACCCGCCCAGTTAGACCGGTGTGTGTGTGTGTACTAACCCGGCCAGTTAGAAGGGTGTGTGTGTGTACTAACCCGCCCAGTTAGAAGGGTGTGTGTGTGTACTAACCTGCCCAGTTAGAAGGGTGTGTGTGTGTACTAACCCGCCCAGTTAGAAGGGTGTGTGTGTGTGTACTAACCCGCCCAGTTAGAAGGGTGTGTGTGTGTACTAACCTGTCCAGTTAGACGGGTGTGTGTACTAACCCGTCCAGTTAGACGGGTGTGTGTACTAACCCGTCCAGTTAGACAGGTGTGTGTACTAACCCGCCCAGTTAGAAGTGTGTGTGTGTGTACTAACCCACCCAGTTAGACGGGTGTGTGTGTGTGTCCTAACCCGCCCAGTTAGAAGGGTGTGTGTACTAACCCGCCCAGTTAGAAGGGTGTGTGTGTGTGTACTAACCCGCCCAGTTAGACGGGTGTGTGTGTGTGTGTACTAACCCGCCCTGTTAGAAGGGTGTGTGTGTGTGTACTAACCCGCCCAGTTAGAAGTGTGTGTGTGTGTACTAACCTGCCCAGTTAGAAGTGTGTGTGTGTGTGTGTACTAACCCGCCCAGTTAGAAGTGTGTGTGTGTGTACTAACCTGCCCAGTTAGATGTGTGTGTGTGTGTGTACTAACCCGCCCAGTTAGAAATGTGTGTGTGTGTACTAACCCGCCCAGTTAGAAATGTGTGTGTGTGTACTAACCCGCCCAGTTAGAAGTGTGTGTGTGTGTGTACTAACCCGCCCAGTTAGACGGGTGTGTGTGTACCAACCCGCCCAGTTAGAAGGGTGTGTGTACTAACCCGCCCAGTTAGACGGGTGTGTGTGTGTGTACTAACCCGCCCAGTTAGAAGGGTGTGTGTGTGTACTAACCCGCCCAGTTAGAAGTGTGTGTGTGTACTAACCCGCCCAGTTAGACGGGTGTGTGTGTACTAATCCGCCCAGGTAGAAGTGTGTGTGTGTACTAACCCGCCCAGTTAGAAGTGTGTGTGTGTACTAACCCGCCCAGTTAGAAGGGTGTGTGTGTGTGTGTACTAACCCGCCCAGTTAGACGGGTGTGTGTGTGTGTACTAACCCGTCCATTTAGACGGGTGTGTGTACTAACCTGCCCAGTTAGAAGTGTGTGTGTGTGTGTACTAACCCGCCCAGTTAGACGGGTGTCTGTGTGTGTACTAACCCGCCCAGTTAGACGGGTGTGTGTGTGTGTACTAACCCGCCCAGTTAGAAGGGTGTGTGTGTGTGTACTAACCCGCCCAGTTAGAAGGGTGTGTGTGTGTGTACTAACCCGCCCAGTTAGAAGGGTGTGTGTGTGTACTAACCCGCCCAGTTAGAAGGGTGTGTGTGTGTGTGTACTAACCCGCCCAGTTAGAAGGGTGTGTCTGTGTACTAACCCGCCCAGTTAGAAGGGTGTGTGTGTGTACTAACCCGTCCAGTTAGAAGGGTGTGTGTGTGTACTAACCCGTCCAGTTAGACGGGTGTGTGTGTGTATACTAACCCGCCCAGTTAGAAGGGTGTGTGTGTGTACTAACCTGCCCAGTTAGAAGGGTGTGTGTGTGTACTAACCCGCCCAGTTAGAAGGGTGTGTGTGTGTACTAACCCACCCAGTTAGAAGGGTGTGTGTGTGTACTAACCTGCCCAGTTAGAAGGGTGTGTATACAAACCCGCCCAGTTAGAAGGGTGTGTGTGTGTACTAACCAGCCCAGTTAGAAGGGTGTGTATACTAACCCACCCAGTTAGAAAAGTGTGTGTGTGTACTAACCCGCCCAGTTAGAAGGGTGTGTGTGTGTACTAACCCGCCCAGTTAGAAGGGTGTGTGTGTGTGTACTAACCCGCCCAGTTAGAAGGGTGTGTGTGTGTACTAACCCGCCCAGTTAGAAGGGTGTGTGTGTGTACTAACCCGTCCAGTTAGACGGGTGTGTGTGTGTACTAACCCGTCCAGTTAGACGGGTGTGTGTGTGTATACTAACCCGCCCAGTTAGAAGGGTGTGTGTGTGTACTAACCTGCCCAGTTAGAAGGGTGTGTGTGTGTACTAACCCGCCCAGTTAGAAGGGTGTGTGTGTGTACTAACCCACCCAGTTAGAAGGGTGTGTGTGTGTACTAACCTGCCCAGTTAGAAGGGTGTGTATACAAACCCGCCCAGTTAGAAGGGTGTGTGTGTGTACTAACCAGCCCAGTTAGAAGGGTGTGTATACTAACCCGCCCAGTTAGAAAAGTGTGTGTGTGTACTAACCTGCCCAGTTAGAAGGGTGTGTGTGTACTAACCTGTCCAGTTATAAGGGTGTGTGTACTAACCCGCCCAGTTAGAAAAGTGTGTGTGTCTACTAACCTGCCCAGTTAGAAGGGTGTGTGTGTGTACTAACCCGCCCCGTTAGAAGGGTGTGTGTGTGTACTAACCTGTCCAGTTAGACGGGTGTGTGTACTAACCCGCCCAGTTAGAAGGGTGTGTGTGTGTGTACTAACCCGCCCAGTTAGAAGGGTGTGTGTGTGTACTAACCTGTCCAGTTAGACGGGTGTGTGTACTAACCCGTCCAGTTAGACGGGTGTGTGTACTAACCCGTCCAGTTAGACAGGTGTGTGTACTAACCCGCCCAGTTAGAAGTGTGTGTGTGTGTACTAACCCGCCCTGTTAGAAGGGTGTGTGTGTGTGTACTAACCCGCCCAGTTAGAAGTGTGTGTGTGTGTACTAACCTGCCCAGTTAGAAGTGTGTGTGTGTGTGTGTACTAACCCGCCCAGTTAGAAGTGTGTGTGTGTGTACTAACCTGCCCAGTTAGATGTGTGTGTGTGTGTGTACTAACCCGCCCAGTTAGAAATGTGTGTGTGTGTACTAACCCGCCCAGTTAGAAGTGTGTGTGTGTGTGTACTAACCCGCCCAGTTAGACGGGTGTGTGTGTGTGTACTAACCCGCCCAGTTAGAAGGGTGTGTGTGTGTACTAACCCGCCCAGTTAGAAGTGTGTGTGTGTACTAACCCGCCCAGTTAGAAGGGTGTGTGTGTGTGTGTACTAACCCGCCCAGTTAGACGGGTGTGTGTGTGTGTACTAACCCGTCCATTTAGACGGGTGTGTGTACTAACCCGCCCAGTTAGACGGGTGTCTGTGTGTGTACTAACCCGCCCAGTTAGACGGGTGTGTGTGTGTGTACTAACCCGCCCAGTTAGAAGGGTGTGTGTGTGTACTAACCCGCCCAGTTAGAAGGGTGTGTGTGTGTGTACTAACCCGCCCAGTTAGAAGGGTGTGTGTGTGTGTACTAACCCGCCCAGTTAGAAGGGTGTGTGTGTGTACTAACCCGCCCAGTTAGAAGGGTGTGTGTGTGTGTGTACTAACCCGCCCAGTTAGAAGGGTGTGTGTGTGTACTAACCCGCCCAGTTAGAAGGGTGTGTGTGTGTACTAACCCGTCCAGTTAGAAGGGTGTGTGTGTGTACTAACCCGTCCAGTTAGACGGGTGTGTGTGTGTATACTAACCCGCCCAGTTAGAAGGGCGTGTGTGTGTACTAACCTGCCCAGTTAGAAGGGTGTGTGTGTGTACTAACCCGCCCAGTTAGAAGGGTGTGTGTGTGTACTAACCCACCCAGTTAGAAGGGTGTGTGTGTGTACTAACCTGCCCAGTTAGAAGGGTGTGTATACAAACCCGCCCAGTTAGAAGGGTGTGTGTGTGTACTAACCAGCCCAGTTAGAAGGGTGTGTATACTAACCCACCCAGTTAGAAAAGTGTGTGTGTGTACTAACCTGCCCAGTTAGAAGGGTGTGTGTGTGTGTACTAACCCGCCCAGTTAGAAGGGTGTGTGTGTGTACTAACCCGCCCAGTTAGAAGGGTGTGTGTGTGTACTAACCCGCCCAGTTAGACGGGTGTGTGTGTGTGTCCTAACCCGCCCAGTTAGAAGGGTGTGTGTACTAACCCGCCCAGTTAGAAGGGTGTGTGTACTAACCCGCCCAGTTAGAAGGGTGTGTGTGTGTGTACTAACCCGCCCAGTTAGAAGGGTGTGTGTACTAACCCGCCCAGTTAGAAGGGTGTGTGTACTAACCCGCCCAGTTAGACGGGTGTGTGTGTGTGTACTAACCCGCCCAGTTAGACGGGTGTGTGTACTAACCCGCCCAGTTAGAAGGGTGTGTGTGTGTGTACTAACCCGCCCAGTTAGAAGTGTGTGTGTGTGTACTAACCTGCCCAGTTAGAAATGTGTGTGTCTGTACTAACCTGCCCAGTTAGAAGTGTGTGTGTGTGTGTGTCCTAACCCGCCCAGTTAGAAGGGTGTGTGTACTAACCCGCCCAGTTAGAAGGGTGTGTGTACTAACCCGCCAAGTTAGAAGGGTGTGTGTACTAACCCGCCCAGTTACAAGGGTGTGTGTGTGTGTACTAACCTGTCCAGTTAGAAGTGTGTGTGTGTGTGTACTAACCCGCCCAGTTAGAAGTGTGTGTGTGTGTGTGTGTACTAACCTGCCCAGTTAGATGTGTGTGTGTGTGTACTAACCCGCCCAGTTAGAAGTGTGTGTGTGTGTACTAACCCGCCCAGTTAGAAATGTGTGTGTGTGTACTAACCCGCCCAGTTAGAAGTGTGTGTGTGTGTACTAACCCGCCCAGTTAGAAATGTGTGTGTGTGTACTAACCCGCCCAGTTAGAAGTGTGTGTGTGTGTGTGTGTACTAACCTGCCCAGTTAGATGTGTGTGTGTGTGTACTAACCCGCCCAGTTAGAAGTGTGTGTGTGTGTACTAACCCGCCCAGTTAGAAATGTGTGTGTGTGTACTAACCCGCCCAGTTAGAAGTGTGTGTGTGTGTACTAACCCGCCCAGTTAGAAATGTGTGTGTGTGTACTAACCCGCCCAGTTAGAAGTGTGTGTGTGTGTGTACTAACCCGCCCAGTTAGAAGTGTGTGTGTGTGTGTACTAACCCGCCCAGTTAGAAGTGTGTGTGTGTGTGTACTAACCTGCGCAGTTAGAAGTGTGTGTGTGTGTGTGTGTACTAACCCGCCCAGTTAGAAGTGTGTGTGTGTGTGTACTAACCCGCCCAGTTAGACGGGTGTGTGTGTGTGTACTAACCCGCCCAGTTAGACGGGTGTGTGTGTGTGTACTAACCCGCCCAGTTAGACGGGTGTGTGTGTACTAACCCGCCCAGTTAGACGTGTGTGTGTGTGTGTACTAACCTGCCCAGTTAGAAGTGTGTGTGTGTGTGTACTAACCCGCCCAGTTAGAAATGTGTGTGTGTGTACTAACCCGCCCAGTTAGAAGTGTGTGTGTGTGTGTACTAACCCGCCCAGTTAGAAGTGTGTGTGTGTGTACTAACCTGCGCAGTTAGAAGTGTGTGTGTGTGTGTGTACTAACCCGCCCAGTTAGACGGGTGTGTGTGTGTGTACTAACCTGCCCAGTTAGAAGGGTGTGTGTACTAACCCGCCCAGTTAGACGGGTGTGTGTGTGTGTACTAACCCGCCCAGTTAGAAGGGTGTGTGTGTGTACTAACCCGCCCAGTTAGAAGTGTGTGTGTGTACTAACCCGCCCAGTTAGACGGGTGTGTGTGTACTAACCCGCCCAGGTAGAAGTGTGTGTGTGTACTAACCCGCCCAGTTAGAAGTGTGTGTGTGTACTAACCCGCCCAGTTAGACGTGTGTGTATGTGTGTACTAACCCGCCCAGTTAGAAGGGTGTGTGTGTGTACTAACCCGCCCAGTTAGAAGGGTGTGTGTGTGTACTAACCCGTCCAGTTAGACGGGTGTGTGTGTGTACTAACCCGTCCAGTTAGACGGGTGTGTGTGTGTATACTAACCCGCCCAGTTAGAAGGGTGTGTGTGTGTACTAACCTGCCCAGTTAGAAGGGTGTGTGTGTGTACTAACCCGCCCAGTTAGAAGGGTGTGTGTGTGTACTAACCTGCCCAGTTAGAAGGGTGTGTGTGTGTACTAACCCGCCCAGTTAGAAGGGTGTGTGTGTGTACTAACCCACCCAGTTAGAAGGGTGTGTGTGTGTACTAACCTGCCCAGTTAGAAGGGTGTGTATACAAACCCGCCCAGTTAGAAGGGTGTGTGTGTGTACTAACCCGCCCAGTTAGAAAAGTGTGTGTGTGTACTAACCTGCCCAGTTAGAAGGGTGTGTGTGTACTAACCTGTCCAGTTATAAGGGTGTGTGTACTAACCCGCCCAGTTAGAAAAGTGTGTGTGTCTACTAACCTGCCCAGTTAGAAGGGTGTGTGTGTGTACTAACCCGCCCCGTTAGAAGGGTGTGTGTGTGTACTAACCTGTCCAGTTAGACGGGTGTGTGTACTAACCCGCCCAGTTAGAAGTGTGTGTGTTTGTACTAACCCGCCCAGTTAGACGGGTGTGTGTGTGTGTCCTAACCCGCCCAGTTAGAAGGGTGTGTGTACTAACCCGCCCAGTTAGAAGGGTGTGTGTACTAACCCGCCAAGTTAGAAGGGTGTGTGTACTAACCCGCCCAGTTAGAAGGGTGTGTGTGTGTGTACTAACCTGTCCAGTTAGAAGGGTGTGTGTGTACTAACCTGTCCAGTTATAAGGGTGTGTGTACTAACCCGCCCAGTTATAAGGGTGTGTGTACTAACCCGCCCAGTTAGAAGGGTGTGTGTGTGTGTACTAACCCGCCCAGTTAGAAGGGTGTGTGTGTGTGTACTAACCCGCCCAGTTAGAAGGGTGTGTGTACTAACCCGCCCAGTTAGAAGTGTATGTGTGTGTACTAACCTGCCCAGTTAGAAGGGTATGTGTGTGTACTAACCCGCCCAGTTAGAAGTGTGTGTGTGTGTACTAACCCACCCAGTTAGACGGGTGTGTGTGTGTGTACTAACCCGCCCAGTTAGAAGGGTGTGTGTACTAACCTGCCCAGTTAGTAGTGTGTGTGTGTGTGTGTGTGTGTACTAACCTGCCCAGTTAGAAGTGTGTGTGTGTGTGTGTGTACTAACCCGCCCAGTTAGACCGGTGTGTGTGTGTGTACTAACCCGGCCAGTTAGAAGGGTGTGTGTGTGTACTAACCCGCCCAGTTAGAAGGGTGTGTGTGTGTACTAACCTGCCCAGTTAGAAGGGTGTGTGTGTGTACTAACCCGCCCAGTTAGAAGGGTGTGTGTGTGTGTACTAACCCGCCCAGTTAGAAGGGTGTGTGTGTGTACTAACCTGTCCAGTTAGACGGGTGTGTGTACTAACCCGCCCAGTTAGAAGTGTGTGTGTGTGTGTACTAACCCGCCCAGTTAGACGGGTGTGTGTGTGTGTCCTAACCCGCCCAGTTAGAAGGGTGTGTGTACTAACCCGCCCAGTTAGAAGGGTGTGTGTGTGTGTGTACTAACCCGCCCAGTTAGACGGGTGTGTGTGTGTGTACTAACCCGCCCAGTTAGACGGGTGTGTGTACTAACCCGCCCAGTTAGAAGGGTGTGTGTGTGTGTACTAACCCGCCCAGTTAGAAGTGTGTGTGTGTGTACTAACCTGCCCAGTTAGAAATGTGTGTGTCTGTACTAACCTGCCCAGTTAGAAGTGTGTGTGTGTGTGTCCTAACCCGCCCAGTTAGAAGGGTGTGTGTACTAACCCGCCCATTTAGAAGGGTGTGTGTACTAACCCGCCAAGTTAGAAGGGTGTGTGTACTAACCCGCCCAGTTAGAAGGGTGTGTGTGTGTACTAACCTGTCCAGTTAGAAGGGTGTGTGTGTACTAACCTGTCCAGTTATAAGGGTGTGTGTACTAACCCGCCCAGTTAGAAGGGTGTGTGTGTGTGTACTAACCCGCCCAGTTAGAAGGGTGTGTGTGTGTGTACTAACCCGCCCAGTTAGAAGGGTGTGTGTGTGTGTGTACTAACCCGCCCAGTTAGAAGGGTGTGTGTGTACTAACCCGCCCAGTTAGAAGGGTGTGTGTGTGTACTAACCTGCCCAGTTAGAAGGGTGTGTGTGTGTACTAACACGCCCAGTTAGAAGGGTGTGTGTACTAACCCGCCCAGTTAGAAGTGTATGTGTGTGTACTAACCTGCCCAGTTAGAAGGGTATGTGTGTGTACTAACCCGCCCAGTTAGAAGTGTGTGTGTGTGTACTAACCCACCCAGTTAGACGGGTGTGTGTGTGTGTACTAACCCGCCCATTTAAAAGGGTGTGTGTACTAACCCGCCCAGTTAGTAGTGTGTGTGTGTGTGTGTGTGTACTAACCTGCCCAGTTAGAAGTGTGTGTGTGTGTGTGTGTACTAACCCGGCCAGTTAGACCGGTGTGTGTGTGTGTACTAACCCGGCCAGTTAGAAGGGTGTGTGTGTGTACTAACCCGCCCAGTTAGAAGGGTGTGTGTGTGTACTAACCCGCCCAGTTAGAAGGGTGTGTGTGTGTACTAACCCGCCCAGTTAGAAGGGTGTGTGTGTGTACTAACCTGCCCAGTTAGAAGGGTGTGTGTGTGTACTAACCCGCCCAGTTAGAAGGGTGTGTGTGTGTGTACTAACCCGCCCAGTTAGAAGGGTGTGTGTGTGTACTAACCTGTCCAGTTAGACGGGTGTGTGTACTAACCCGCCCAGTTAGAAGTGTGTGTGTGTGTACTAACCCGCCAAGTTAGAAGTGTGTGTGTGTGTACTAACCCGCCAAGTTAGACGGGTGTGTGTGTGTGTCCTAACCCGCCCAGTTAGAAGGGTGTGTGTACTAACCCGCCCAGTTAGAAGGGTGTGTGTGTGTGTACTAACCCGCCCAGTTAGACGGGTGTGTGTGTGTGTACTAACCCGCCCAGTTAGACGGGTGTGTGTACTAACCCGCCCAGTTAGAAGGGTGTGTGTGTGTGTACTAACCCGCCCAGTTAGAAATGTGTGTGTCTGTACTAACCTGCCCAGTTAGAAGTGTGTGTGTGTGTGTCCTAACCCGCCCAGTTAGAAGGGTGTGTGTACTAACCCGCCCAGTTAGAAGGGTGTGTGTACTAACCCGCCCAGTTAGAAGGGTGTGTGTACTAACCCGCCCAGTTAGAAGGGTGTGTGTACTAACCCGCCCAGTTAGAAGGGTGTGTGTGTGTGTACTAACCCGCCCAGTTAGAAGGGTGTGTGTGTGTACTAACCTGTCCAGTTAGACGGGTGTGTGTACTAACCCGCCCAGTTAGAAGTGTGTGTGTGTGTACTAACCCGCCAAGTTAGAAGTGTGTGTGTGTGTACTAACCCGCCAAGTTAGACGGGTGTGTGTGTGTCCTAACCCGCCCAGTTAGAAGGGTGTGTGTACTAACCCGCCCAGTTAGAAGGGTGTGTGTGTGTGTACTAACCCGCCCAGTTAGACGGGTGTGTGTGTGTGTACTAACCCGCCCAGTTAGACGGGTGTGTGTACTAACCCGCCCAGTTAGAAGGGTGTGTGTGTGTGTACTAACCCGCCCAGTTAGAAATGTGTGTGTCTGTACTAACCTGCCCAGTTAGAAGTGTGTGTGTGTGTGTCCTAACCCGCCCAGTTAGAAGGGTGTGTGTACTAACCCGCCCAGTTAGAAGGGTGTGTGTACTAACCCGCCCAGTTAGACGGGTGTGTGTACTAACCCGCCCAGTTAGAAGGGTGTGTGTGTGTGTACTAACCCGCCCAGTTAGAAGTGTGTGTGTGTGTACTAACCTGCCCAGTTAGAAATGTGTGTGTCTGTACTAACCTGCCCAGTTAGAAGTGTGTGTGTGTGTGTGTCCTAACCCGCCCAGTTAGAAGGGTGTGTGTACTAACCCGCCCAGTTAGAAGGGTGTGTGTACTAACCCGCCAAGTTAGAAGGGTGTGTGTACTAACCCGCCCAGTTAGAAGGGTGTGTGTGTGTGTACTAACCTGTCCAGTTAGAAGTGTGTGTGTGTGTGTACTAACCCGCCCAGTTAGAAGTGTGTGTGTGTGTGTGTGTGTACTAACCTGCCCATTTAGATGTGTGTGTGTGTGTACTAACCCGCCCAGTTAGAAGTGTGTGTGTGTGTACTAACCCGCCCAGTTAGAAATGTGTGTGTGTGTACTAACCCGCCCAGTTAGAAGTGTGTGTGTGTGTACTAACCCGCCCAGTTAGAAATGTGTGTGTGTGTGTGTACTAACCCGCCCAGTTAGAAGTGTGTGTGTGTGTGTACTAACCCGCCCAGTTAGAAGTGTGTGTGTGTGTGTACTAACCTGCGCAGTTAGAAGTGTGTGTGTGTGTGTGTGTACTAACCCGCCCAGTTAGAAGTGTGTGTGTGTGTACTAACCCGCCCAGTTAGACGGGTGTGTGTGTGTACTAACCCGCCCAGTTAGACGGGTGTGTGTGTACTAACCCGCCCAGTTAGACGTGTGTGTGTGTGTGTACTAACCTGCCCAGTTAGAAGTGTGTGTGTGTGTACTAACCCGCCCAGTTAGAAATGTGTGTGTGTGTACTAACCCGCCCAGTTAGACGGGTGTGTGTGTGTGTACTAACCCGCCCAGTTAGACGGGTGTGTGTGTACTAACCCGCCCAGTTAGACGTGTGTGTGTGTGTGTACTAACCCGCCCAGTTAGAAGTGTGTGTGTGTGTGTACTAACCCGCCCAGTTAGAAGTGTGTGTGTGTGTGTACTAACCTGCGCAGTTAGAAGTGTGTGTGTGTGTGTGTGTACTAACCCGCCCAGTTAGAAGTGTGTGTGTGTGTGTACTAACCCGCCCAGTTAGACGGGTGTGTGTGTGTGTACTAACCCGCCCAGTTAGACGGGTGTGTGTGTACTAACCCGCCCAGTTAGACGTGTGTGTGTGTGTGTACTAACCTGCCCAGTTAGAAGTGTGTGTGTGTGTACTAACCCGCCCAGTTAGAAATGTGTGTGTGTGTACTAACCCGCCCAGTTAGAAGCGTGTGTGTGTGTGTACTAACCCGCCCAGTTAGAAGTGTGTGTGTGTGTGTACTAACCTGCGCAGTTAGAAGTGTGTGTGTGTGTGTGTACTAACCCGCCCAGTTAGACGGGTGTGTGTGTGTGTACTAACCTGCCCAGTTAGAAGGGTGTGTGTACTAACCCGCCCAGTTAGACGGGTGTGTGTGTGTGTACTAACCCGCCCAGTTAGAAGGGTGTGTGTGTGTACTAACCCGCCCAGTTAGAAGTGTGTGTGTGTACTAACCCGCCCAGTTAGACGGGTGTGTGTGTACTAACCCGCCCAGGTAGAAGTGTGTGTGTGTACTAACCCGCCCAGTTAGAAGTGTGTGTGTGTACTAACCCGCCCAGTTAGACGTGTGTGTGTGTGTACTAACCCGCCCAGTTAGACGGGTGTGTGTACTGACCCGCCCAGTTAGAAGTGTGTGTGTGTGTACTAACCCGTCCAGTTAGACGGGTGTGTGTGTGTACTAACCCGCCCATTTAGACGGGTGTGTGTACTAACCCGCCCAGTTAGAAGGGTGTGTGTGTGTGTACTAACCCGCCCAGTTAGAAATGTGTGTGTCTGTACTAACCTGCCCAGTTAGAAGTGTGTGTGTGTGTGTCCTAACCCGCCCAGTTAGAAGGGTGTGTGTACTAACCCGCCCAGTTAGAAGGGTGTGTGTACTAACCCGCCCAGTTAGAAGGGTGTGCGTACTAACCCGCCCAGTTAGAAGGGTGTGTGTGTGTACTAACCCGCCCAGTTAGACGGGTGTGTGTGTGTGTACTAACCCGCCCAGTTAGACGGGTGTGTGTACTAACCCGCCCAGTTAGAAGGGTGTGTGTGTGTGTACTAACCCGCCCAGTTAGAAGTGTGTGTGTGTGTACTAACCTGCCCAGTTAGAAATGTGTGTGTCTGTACTAACCTGCCCAGTTAGAAGTGTGTGTGTGTGTGTGTCCTAACCCGCCCAGTTAGAAGGGTGTGTGTACTAACCCGCCCAGTTAGAAGGGTGTGTGTACTAACCCGCCAAGTTAGAAGGGTGTGTGTACTAACCCGCCCAGTTAGAAGGGTGTGTGTGTGTGTACTAACCTGTCCAGTTAGAAGTGTGTGTGTGTGTGTGTGTGTGTACTAACCTGCCCATTTAGATGTGTGTGTGTGTGTACTAACCCGCCCAGTTAGAAGTGTGTGTGTGTGTACTAACCCGCCCAGTTAGAAATGTGTGTGTGTGTACTAACCCGCCCAGTTAGAAGTGTGTGTGTGTGTACTAACCCGCCCAGTTAGAAATGTGTGTGTGTGTACTAACCCGCCCAGTTAGAAGTGTGTGTGTGTGTGTACTAACCCGCCCAGTTAGAAGTGTGTGTGTGTGTGTACTAACCCGCCCAGTTAGAAGTGTGTGTGTGTGTGTACTAACCTGCGCAGTTAGAAGTGTGTGTGTGTGTGTGTGTACTAACCCGCCCAGTTAGAAGTGTGTGTGTGTGTGTACTAACCCGCCCAGTTAGACGGGTGTGTGTGTGTGTACTAACCCGCCCAGTTAGACGGGTGTGTGTGTACTAACCCGCCCAGTTAGACGTGTGTGTGTGTGTGTACTAACCCGCCCAGTTAGAAGTGTGTGTGTGTGTGTCCTAACCCGCCCAGTTAGAAGGGTGTGTGTACTAACCCGCCCAGTTAGAAGGGTGTGTGTACTAACCCGCCCAGTTAGAAGGGTGTGCGTACTAACCCGCCCAGTTAGAAGGGTGTGTGTGTGTACTAACCCGCCCAGTTAGACGGGTGTGTGTGTGTGTACTAACCCGCCCAGTTAGACGGGTGTGTGTACTAACCCGCCCAGTTAGAAGGGTGTGTGTGTGTGTACTAACCCGCCCAGTTAGAAGTGTGTGTGTGTGTACTAACCTGCCCAGTTAGAAATGTGTGTGTCTGTACTAACCTGCCCAGTTAGAAGTGTGTGTGTGTGTGTGTCCTAACCCGCCCAGTTAGAAGGGTGTGTGTACTAACCCGCCCAGTTAGAAGGGTGTGTGTACTAACCCGCCAAGTTAGAAGGGTGTGTGTACTAACCCGCCCAGTTAGAAGGGTGTGTGTGTGTGTACTAACCTGTCCAGTTAGAAGTGTGTGTGTGTGTGTGTGTGTGTACTAACCTGCCCATTTAGATGTGTGTGTGTGTGTGTACTAACCCGCCCAGTTAGAAGTGTGTGTGTGTGTACTAACCCGCCCAGTTAGAAATGTGTGTGTGTGTACTAACCCGCCCAGTTAGAAGTGTGTGTGTGTGTACTAACCCGCCCAGTTAGAAATGTGTGTGTGTGTACTAACCCGCCCAGTTAGAAGTGTGTGTGTGTGTGTACTAACCCGCCCAGTTAGAAGTGTGTGTGTGTGTGTACTAACCCGCCCAGTTAGAAGTGTGTGTGTGTGTGTACTAACCTGCGCAGTTAGAAGTGTGTGTGTGTGTGTGTGTACTAACCCGCCCAGTTAGAAGTGTGTGTGTGTGTGTACTAACCCGCCCAGTTAGACGGGTGTGTGTGTGTGTACTAACCCGCCCAGTTAGACGGGTGTGTGTGTACTAACCCGCCCAGTTAGACGTGTGTGTGTGTGTGTACTAACCCGCCCAGTTAGAAGTGTGTGTGTGTGTGTACTAACCCGCCCAGTTAGAAGTGTGTGTGTGTGTGTACTAACCTGCGCAGTTAGAAGTGTGTGTGTGTGTGTGTGTACTAACCCGCCCAGTTAGAAGTGTGTGTGTGTGTGTACTAACCCGCCCAGTTAGACGGGTGTGTGTGTGTGTACTAACCCGCCCAGTTAGACGGGTGTGTGTGTACTAACCCGCCCAGTTAGACGTGTGTGTGTGTGTGTACTAACCTGCCCAGTTAGAAGTGTGTGTGTGTGTACTAACCCGCCCAGTTAGAAATGTGTGTGTGTGTACTAACCCGCCCAGTTAGAAGTGTGTGTGTGTGTGTACTAACCCGCCCAGTTAGAAGTGTGTGTGTGTGTGTACTAACCTGCGCAGTTAGAAGTGTGTGTGTGTGTGTGTACTAACCCGCCCAGTTAGACGGGTGTGTGTGTGTGTACTAACCTGCCCAGTTAGAAGGGTGTGTGTACTAACCCGCCCAGTTAGACGGGTGTGTGTGTGTGTACTAACCCGCCCAGTTAGAAGGGTGTGTGTGTGTACTAACCCGCCCAGTTAGAAGTGTGTGTGTGTACTAACCCGCCCAGTTAGACGGGTGTGTGTGTACTAACCCGCCCAGGTAGAAGTGTGTGTGTGTACTAACCCGCCCAGTTAGAAGTGTGTGTGTGTACTAACCCGCCCAGTTAGACGTGTGTGTGTGTGTACTAACCCGCCCAGTTAGACGGGTGTGTGTACTGACCCGCCCAGTTAGAAGTGTGTGTGTGTGTACTAACCCGTCCAGTTAGACGGGTGTGTGTGTGTACTAACCCGCCCATTTAGACGGGTGTGTGTACTAACCTGCCCAGTTAGAAGTGTGTGTGTGTGTGTGTGTACTAACCCGCCCAGTTAGACGGGTGTGTGTGTGTGTACTAACCCGCCCAGTTAGACGGGTGTGTGTGTGTGTACTAACCCGCCCAGTTAGACGGGTGTGTGTGTGTGTACTAACCTGTCCAGTTAGAAGGGTGTGTGTGTACTAACCCGCCAAGTTAGAAGGGTGTGTGTACTAACCCGCCCAGTTAGAAGGGTGTGTGTGTGTGTACTAACCCGCCCAGTTAGAAGGGTGTGTGTGTGTGTACTAACCCGCCCAGTTAGAAGGGTGTGTGTGTACTAACCCGCCCAGTTAGAAGGGTGTGTGTGTGTACTAACCTGCCCAGTTAGAAGGGTGTGTGTGTGTACTAACACGCCCAGTTAGAAGGGTGTGTGTACTAACCCGCCCAGTTAGAAGTGTATGTGTGTGTACTAACCTGCCCAGGTAGAAGGGTATGTGTGTGTACTAACCCGCCCAGTTAGAAGTGTGTGTGTGTGTACTAACCCACCCAGTTAGACGGGTGTGTGTGTGTACTAACCCACCCAGTTAGACGGGTGTGTGTGTGTGTGTACTAACCCGCCCAGTTAGAAGGGTGTGTGTACTAATCCGCCCAGTTAGTAGTGTGTGTGTGTGTGTGTGTGTGTACTAACCTGCCCAGTTAGAAGTGTGTGTGTGTGTGTGTGTGTGTGTACTAACCCGCCCAGTTAGACCGGTGTGTGTGTGTGTACTAACCCGGCCAGTTAGAAGGGTGTGTGTGTGTACTAACCAGCCCAGTTAGAAGGGTGTGTGTGTGTACTAACCCGCCCAGTTAGAAGGGTGTGTGTGTGTACTAACCTGCCCAGTTAGAAGGGTGTGTGTGTGTACTAACCCGCCCAGTTAGAAGGGTGTGTGTGTGTGTACTAACCCGCCCAGTTAGAAGGGTGTGTGTGTGTACTAACCTGTCCAGTTAGACGGGTGTGTGTACTAACCCGCCCAGTTAGAAGTGTGTGTGTGTGTACTAACCCGCCAAGTTAGACGGGTGTGTGTGTGTGTCCTAACCCGCCCAGTTAGAAGGGTGTGTGTACTAACCCGCCCAGTTAGAAGGGTGTGTGTGTGTGTGTACTAACCCGCCCAGTTAGACGGGTGTGTGTGTGTGTACTAACCCGCCCAGTTAGACGGGTGTGTGTACTAACCCGCCCAGTTAGAAGGGTGTGTGTGTGTGTACTAACCCGCCCAGTTAGAAGTGTGTGTGTGTGTACTAACCTGCCCAGTTAGAAATGTGTGTGTCTGTACTAACCTGCCCAGTTAGAAGTGTGTGTGTGTGTGTACTAACCCGCCCAGTTAGATGTGTGTGTGTGTGTACTAACCCGTCCAGTTAGAAATGTGTGTGTGTGTACTAACCCGCCCAGTTAGAAGGGTGTGTGTGTGTGTGTGTGTACTAACCCGCCCAGTTAGACGTGTGTGTGTGTGTGTGTACTAACCCGCCCATTTAGACGGGTGTGTGTACTAACCTGCCCAGTTAGAAGTGTGTGTGTGTGTGTGTACTAACCCGCCCAGTTAGACGGGTGTGTGTGTGTACTAACCCGCCCAGTTAGACGGGTGTGTGTGTGTGTACTAACCCGCCCAGTTAGAAGGGTGTGTGTGTGTGTGTACTAACCCGCCCAGTTAGAAGGGTGTGTGTGTGTGTACTAACCCGCCCAGTTAGAAGTGTGTGTGTGTGTACTAACCCGCCCAGTTAGACGGGTGTGTGTGTGTGTCCTAACCCGCCCAGTTAGAAGGGTGTGTGTACTAACCCGCCCAGTTAGAAGGGTGTGTGTACTAACCCGACCAGTTAGAAGGGTGTGTGTACTAACCCGCCCAGTTAGACGGGTGTGTGTGTGTATACTAACCCGCCCAGTTAGAAGGGTGTGTGTGTGTACTAACCTGCCCAGTTAGAAGGGTGTGTGTGTGTACTAACCCGCCCAGTTAGAAGTGTGTGTGTGTGTGTACTAACCCGCCCAGTTAGACGGGTGTGTGTGTGTGTACTAACCCGCCCAGTTAGACGGGTGTGTGTACTAACCCGCCCAGTTAGAAGGGTGTGTGTGTGTACTAACCCGCCCAGTTAGAAGTGTGTGTGTACTAACCTGCCCAGTTAGAAGTGTGTGTGTGTGTGTACTAACCTGCCCAGTTAGAAGTGTGTGTGTGTGTGTACTAACCTGCCCAGTTAGAAGTGTGTGTGTGTGTGTGTGTACTAACCTGCCCAGTTAGATGTGTGTGTGTGTGTACTAACCCGCCCAGTTAGATGTGTGTGTGTGTGTACTAACCCGCCCAGTTAGATGTGTGTGTGTGTGTACTAACCCGCCCAGTTAGAAGTGTGTGTGTGTGTGTACTAACCCGCCCAGTTAGAAGTGTGTGTGTGTGTGTACTAACCCGCCCAGTTAGAAGTGTGTGTGTGTGTGTACTAACCTGCGCAGTTAGAAGTGTGTGTGTGTGTGTGTGTACTAACCCGCCCAGTTAGAAGTGTGTGTGTGTGTGTACTAACCCGCCCAGTTAGACGGGTGTGTGTGTGTGTACTAACCCGCCCAGTTAGACGGGTGTGTGTGTACTAACCCGCCCAGTTAGACGGGTGTGTGTGTACTAACCCGCCCAGTTAGACGTGTGTGTGTGTGTGTACTAACCTGCCCAGTTAGAAGTGTGTGTGTACTAACCCGCCCAGTTAGAAATGTGTGTGTGTGTACTAACCCACCCAGTTAGAAGTGTGTGTGTGTGTGTACTAACCCGCCCAGTTAGAAGTGTGTGTGTGTGTGTACTAACCTGCGCAGTTAGAAGTGTGTGTGTGTGTGTGTACTAACCCGCCCAGTTAGACGGGTGTGTGTGTGTGTACTAACCTGCCCAGTCAGAAGGGTGTGTGTACTAACCCGCCCAGTTAGACGGGTGTGTGTGTGTGTACTAACCCGCCCAGTTAGAAGGGTGTGTGTGTGTACTAACCCGCCCAGTTAGAAGTGTGTGTGTGTACTAACCCGCCCAGTTAGACGGGTGTGTGTGTACTAACCCGCCCAGGTAGAAGTGTGTGTGTGTACTAACCCGCCCAGTTAGAAGTGTGTGTGTGTGTACTAACCCGCCCAGTTAGACGTGTGTGTGTGTGTGTACTAACCCGCCCAGTTAGACGGGTGTGTGTACTGACCCGCCCAGTTAGAAGTGTGTGTGTGTGTACTAACCCGTCCAGTTAGACGGGTGTGTGTGTGTGTACTAACCCGCCCATTTAGACGGGTGTGTGTACTAACCTGCCCAGTTAGAAGTGTGTGTGTGTGTGTACTAACCCGCCCAGTTAGACGGGTGTGTGTGTGTGTACTAACCCGCCCAGTTAGACGGGTGTGTGTGTGTGTGTACTAACCCGCCCAGTTAGAAGTGTGTGTGTGTGTGTGTACTAACCCGCCCAGTTAGACGGGTGTGTGTGTGTGTACTAACCTGCCCAGTTAGAAGGGTGTGTGTACTAACCCGCCCAGTTAGACGGGTGTGTGTGTGTACTAACCCGCCCAGTTAGAAGGGTGTGTGTGTGTACTAACCCGCCCAGTTAGAAGTGTGTGTGTGTACTAACCCGCCCAGTTAGACGGGTGTGTGTGTACTAACCCGCCCAGGTAGAAGTGTGTGTGTGTACTAACCCGCCCAGTTAGAAGTGTGTGTGTGTACTAACCCGCCCAGTTAGAAGTGTGTGTGTGTGTGTACTAACCCGCCCAGTTAGAAGTGTGTGTGTGTGTGTACTAACCTGCGCAGTTAGAAGTGTGTGTGTGTGTGTGTGTACTAACCCGCCCAGTTAGAAGTGTGTGTGTGTGTGTACTAACCCGCCCAGTTAGACGGGTGTGTGTGTGTGTACTAACCCGCCCAGTTAGACGGGTGTGTGTGTACTAACCCGCCCAGTTAGACGTGTGTGTGTGTGTGTACTAACCCGCCCAGTTAGAAGTGTGTGTGTGTGTGTACTAACCCGCCCAGTTAGAAGTGTGTGTGTGTGTGTACTAACCTGCGCAGTTAGAAGTGTGTGTGTGTGTACTAACCCGCCCAGTTAGAAGTGTGTGTGTGTGTGTACTAACCCGCCCAGTTAGACGGGTGTGTGTGTGTGTACTAACCCGCCCAGTTAGACGGGTGTGTGTGTACTAACCCGCCCAGTTAGACGTGTGTGTGTGTGTGTACTAACCTGCCCAGTTAGAAGTGTGTGTGTGTGTACTAACCCGCCCAGTTAGAAATGTGTGTGTGTGTACTAACCCGCCCAGTTAGAAGTGTGTGTGTGTGTGTGTGTACTAACCCGCCCAGTTAGAAGTGTGTGTGTGTGTGTACTAACCTGCGCAGTTAGAAGTGTGTGTGTGTACTAACCCGCCCAGTTAGACGGGTGTGTGTGTGTGTACTAACCTGCCCAGTTAGAAGGGTGTGTGTACTAACCCGCCCAGTTAGACGGGTGTGTGTGTGTGTACTAACCCGCCCAGTTAGAAGGGTGTGTGTGTGTACTAACCCGCCCAGTTAGAAGTGTGTGTGTGTACTAACCCGCCCAGTTAGACGGGTGTGTGTGTACTAACCCGCCCAGGTAGAAGTGTGTGTGTGTACTAACCCGCCCAGTTAGAAGTGTGTGTGTGTACTAACCCGCCCAGTTAGACGTGTGTGTGTGTGTGTACTAACCCGCCCAGTTAGACGGGTGTGTGTACTGACCCGCCCAGTTAGAAGTGTGTGTGTGTGTACTAACCCGTCCAGTTAGACGGGTGTGTGTGTGTACTAACCCGCCCATTTAGACGGGTGTGTGTACTAACCTGCCCAGTTAGAAGTGTGTGTGTGTGTGTGTGTACTAACCCGCCCAGTTAGACGGGTGTGTGTGTGTGTACTAACCCGCCCAGTTAGACGGGTGTGTGTGTGTGTACTAACCTGTCCAGTTAGAAGGGTGTGTGTGTACTAACCCGCCAAGTTAGAAGGGTGTGTGTACTAACCCGCCCAGTTAGAAGGGTGTGTGTGTGTGTACTAACCCGCCCAGTTAGAAGGGTGTGTGTGTGTGTACTAACCCGCCCAGTTAGAAGGGTGTGTGTGTACTAACCCGCCCAGTTAGAAGGGTGTGTGTGTGTACTAACCTGCCCAGTTAGAAGGGTGTGTGTGTGTACTAACACGCCCAGTTAGAAGGGTGTGTGTACTAACCCGCCCAGTTAGAAGTGTATGTGTGTGTACTAACATGCCCAGGTAGAAGGGTATGTGTGTGTACTAACCCGCCCAGTTAGAAGTGTGTGTGTGTGTACTAACCCACCCAGTTAGACGGGTGTGTGTGTGTACTAACCCACCCAGTTAGACGGGTGTGTGTGTGTGTGTACTAACCCGCCCAGTTAGAAGGGTGTGTGTACTAATCCGCCCAGTTAGTAGTGTGTGTGTGTGTGTGTGTGTGTACTAACCTGCCCAGTTAGAAGTGTGTGTGTGTGTGTGTGTGTGTGTGTACTAACCCGCCCAGTTAGACCGGTGTGTGTGTGTGTACTAACCCGGCCAGTTAGAAGGGTGTGTGTGTGTACTAACCAGCCCAGTTAGAAGGGTGTGTGTGTGTACTAACCCGCCCAGTTAGAAGGGTGTGTGTGTGTACTAACCTGCCCAGTTAGAAGGGTGTGTGTGTGTACTAACCCGCCCAGTTAGAAGGGTGTGTGTGTGTGTACTAACCCGCCCAGTTAGAAGGGTGTGTGTGTGTACTAACCTGTCCAGTTAGACGGGTGTGTGTACTAACCCGCCCAGTTAGAAGTGTGTGTGTGTGTACTAACCCGCCAAGTTAGACGGGTGTGTGTGTGTGTACTAACCCGCCCAGTTAGACGGGTGTGTGTGTGTACTAACCCGCCAAGTTAGACGGGTGTGTGTGTGTGTACTAACCCGCCCAGTTAGACGGGTGTGTGTACTAACCCGCCCAGTTAGAAGGGTGTGTGTGTGTGTACTAACCCGCCCAGTTAGAAGTGTGTGTGTGTGTACTAACCTGCCCAGTTAGAAATGTGTGTGTCTGTACTAACCTGCCCAGTTAGAAGTGTGTGTGTGTGTGTACTAACCCGCCCAGTTAGATGTGTGTGTGTGTGTACTAACCCGCCCAGTTAGAAATGTGTGTGTGTGTACTAACCCGCCCAGTTAGAAGGGTGTGTGTGTGTGTGTGTGTACTAACCCGCCCATTTAGACGGGTGTGTGTACTAACCTGCCCAGTTAGAAGTGTGTGTGTGTGTGTGTACTAACCCGCCCAGTTAGACCGGTGTGTGTGTGTACTAACCCGCCCAGTTAGACGGGTGTGTGTGTGTGTACTAACCCGCCCAGTTAGAAGGGTGTGTGTGTGTGTGTACTAACCCGCCCAGTTAGAAGGGTGTGTGTGTGTGTACTAACCCGCCCAGTTAGAAGTGTGTGTGTGTGTACTAACCCGCCCAGTTAGACGGGTGTGTGTGTGTGTCCTAACCCGCCCAGTTAGAAGGGTGTGTGTACTAACCCGCCCAGTTAGAAGGGTGTGTGTACTAACCCGACCAGTTAGAAGGGTGTGTGTACTAACCCGCCCAGTTAGACGGGTGTGTGTGTGTATACTAACCCGCCCAGTTAGAAGGGTGTGTGTGTGTACTAACCTGCCCAGTTAGAAGGGTGTGTGTGTGTACTAACCCGCCCAGTTAGAAGTGTGTGTGTGTGTGTACTAACCCGCCCAGTTAGACGGGTGTGTGTGTGTGTACTAACCCGCCCAGTTAGACGGGTGTGTGTACTAACCCGCCCAGTTAGAAGGGTGTGTGTGTGTACTAACCCGCCCAGTTAGAAGTGTGTGTGTACTAACCTGCCCAGTTAGAAGTGTGTGTGTGTGTGTACTAACCTGCCCAGTTAGAAGTGTGTGTGTGTGTGTACTAACCCGCCCAGTTAGAAGTGTGTGTGTGTGTGTGTGTACTAACCTGCCCAGTTAGATGTGTGTGTGTGTGTACTAACCCGCCCAGTTAGATGTGTGTGTGTGTGTACTAACCCGCCCAGTTAGATGTGTGTGTGTGTGTACTAACCCGCCCAGTTAGAAATGTGTGTGTGTGTACTAACCCGCCCAGTTAGAAGTGTGTGTGTGTGTACTAACCCGCCCAGTTAGAAATGTGTGTGTGTGTACTAACCCGCCCAGTTAGAAGTGTGTGTGTGTGTACTAACCCGCCCAGTTAGAAGTGTGTGTGTGTGTGTACTAACCTGCGCAGTTAGAAGTGTGTGTGTGTGTGTGTGTACTAACCCGCCCAGTTAGAAGTGTGTGTGTGTGTGTACTAACCCGCCCAGTTAGACGGGTGTGTGTGTGTGTACTAACCCGCCCAGTTAGACGGGTGTGTGTGTACTAACCCGCCCAGTTAGACGGGTGTGTGTGTACTAACCCGCCCAGTTAGACGTGTGTGTGTGTGTGTACTAACCTGCCCAGTTAGAAGTGTGTGTGTGTGTGTACTAACCCGCCCAGTTAGAAATGTGTGTGTGTGTACTAACCCGCCCAGTTAGAAGTGTGTGTGTGTGTGTACTAACCCGCCCAGTTAGAAGTGTGTGTGTGTGTGTACTAACCTGCGCAGTTAGAAGTGTGTGTGTGTGTGTGTACTAACCCGCCCAGTTAGACGGGTGTGTGTGTGTGTACTAACCTGCCCAGTTAGAAGGGTGTGTGTACTAACCCGCCCAGTTAGACGGGTGTGTGTGTGTGTACTAACCCGCCCAGTTAGAAGGGTGTGTGTGTGTACTAACCCGCCCAGTTAGAAGTGTGTGTGTGTACTAACCCGCCCAGTTAGACGGGTGTGTGTGTACTAACCCGCCCAGGTAGAAGTGTGTGTGTGTACTAACCCGCCCAGTTAGAAGTGTGTGTGTGTACTAACCCGCCCAGTTAGACGTGTGTGTGTGTGTGTACTAACCCGCCCAGTTAGACGGGTGTGTGTACTGACCCGCCCAGTTAGAAGTGTGTGTGTGTGTACTAACCCGTCCAGTTAGACGGGTGTGTGTGTGTGTACTAACCCGCCCATTTAGACGGGTGTGTGTACTAACCTGCCCAGTTAGAAGTGTGTGTGTGTGTGTACTAACCCGCCCAGTTAGACGGGTGTGTGTGTGTGTACTAACCCGCCCAGTTAGACGGGTGTGTGTGTGTGTGTACTAACCCGCCCAGTTAGAAGTGTGTGTGTGTGTGTGTACTAACCCGCCCAGTTAGACGGGTGTGTGTGTGTGTACTAACCTGCCCAGTTAGAAGGGTGTGTGTACTAACCCGCCCAGTTAGACGGGTGTGTGTGTGTACTAACCCGCCCAGTTAGAAGGGTGTGTGTGTGTACTAACCCGCCCAGTTAGAAGTGTGTGTGTGTACTAACCCGCCCAGTT
This sequence comes from Oncorhynchus nerka, assembly GCF_034236695.1. Lineage (NCBI taxonomy): Eukaryota > Metazoa > Chordata > Actinopteri > Salmoniformes > Salmonidae > Oncorhynchus > Oncorhynchus nerka. The sequence goes on from NC_088417.1 coordinate 85,340,429, forward strand.
AGACGGGTGTGTGTGTACTAACCCGCCCAGGTAGAAGTGTGTGTGTGTACTAACCCGCCCAGTTAGAAGTGTGTGTGTGTACTAACCCGCCCAGTTAGACGTGTGTGTGTGTGTGTACTAACCCGCCCAGTTAGACGGGTGTGTGTACTGACCCGCCCAGTTAGAAGTGTGTGTGTGTGTACTAACCCGTCCAGTTAGACGGGTGTGTGTGTGTGTACTAACCCGCCCATTTAGACGGGTGTGTGTACTAACCTGCCCAGTTAGAAGTGTGTGTGTGTGTGTACTAACCCGCCCAGTTAGACGGGTGTGTGTGTGTGTACTAACCCGCCCAGTTAGACGGGTGTGTGTGTGTGTGTACTAACCCGCCCAGTTAGACGGGTGTGTGTGTGTGTACTAACCTGCCCAGTTAGACGGGTGTGTGTACTAACCCGCCCAGTTAGACGTGTGTGTGTGTGTGTACTAACCTGCCCAGTTAGAAGTGTGTGTGTGTACTAACCCGCCCAGTTAGACGGGTGTTTGTGTGTGTACTAACCCGCCCAGTTAGACGGGTGTTTGTGTGTGTACTAACCCGCCCAGTTAGACGGGTGTGTGTGTGTGTACTAACCCGCCCAGTTAGACGGGTGTGTGTGTGTGTGTACTAACCCGCCCAGTTAGACGGGTGTGTGTACTAACCCGCCCAGTTAGAAGTGTGTGTGTACTAACCCGCCCAGTTAGAAGTGTGTGTGTGTGTGTACTAACCCGCCCAGTTAGACGGGTGTGTGTGTGTGTACTAACCCGCCCAGTTAGACGGGTGTGTGTACTAACCCGCCCAGTTAGACGGGTGTGTGTACTAACCCGCCCAGTTAGAAGGGTGTGTGTGTGTACTAACCCGCCCAGTTAGAAGTGTGTGTGTACTAACCTGCCCAGTTAGAAGTGTGTGTGTGTGTGTACTAACCCGCCCAGTTAGAAGTGTGTGTGTGTGTGTGTGTGTGTACTAACCTGCCCAGTTAGATGTGTGTGTGTGTGTACTAACCCGCCCAGTTAGAAATGTGTGTGTGTGTACTAACCCGCCCAGTTAGAAGTGTGTGTGTGTGTGTACTAACCCGCCCAGTTAGAAGTGTGTGTGTGTGTGTACTAACCTGCGCAGTTAGAAGTGTGTGTGTGTGTGTACTAACCTGCGCAGTTAGAAGTGTGTGTGTGTGTGTACTAACCTGCCCAGTTAGAAGTGTGTGTGTGTGTGTGTGTGTGTGTGTACTAACCCGCCCAGTTAGACCGGTGTGTGTGTGTGTACTAACCCGGCCAGTTAGAAGGGTGTGTGTGTGTACTAACCCGCCCAGTTAGAAGGGTGTGTGTGTGTACTAACCCGCCCAGTTAGAAGGGTGTGTGTGTGTACTAACCTGCCCAGTTAGAAGGGTGTGTGTGTGTACTAACCCGCCCAGTTAGAAGGGTGTGTGTGTGTGTACTAACCCGCCCAGTTAGAAGGGTGTGTGTGTGTACTAACCTGTCCAGTTAGACGGGTGTGTGTACTAACCCGCCCAGTTAGAAGTGTGTGTGTGTGTACTAACCCGCCAAGTTAGACGGGTGTGTGTGTGTGTCCTAACCCGCCCAGTTAGAAGGGTGTGTGTACTAACCCGCCCAGTTAGAAGGGTGTGTGTGTGTGTACTAACCCGCCCAGTTAGACGGGTGTGTGTGTGTGTACTAACCCGCCCAGTTAGACGGGTGTGTGTACTAACCCGCCCAGTTAGAAGGGTGTGTGTGTGTGTACTAACCCGCCCAGTTAGAAGTGTGTGTGTGTGTACTAACCTGCCCAGTTAGAAATGTGTGTGTCTGTACTAACCTGCCCAGTTAGAAGTGTGTGTGTGTGTGTACTAACCCGCCCAGTTAGATGTGTGTGTGTGTGTACTAACCCGCCGAGTTAGAAATGTGTGTGTGTGTACTAACCCGCCCAGTTAGAAGGGTGTGTGTGTGTGTGTGTGTGTACTAACCCGCCCAGTTAGACGTGTGTGTGTGTACTAACCCGCCCATTTAGACGGGTGTGTGTACTAACCTGCCCAGTTAGAAGTGTGTGTGTGTGTGTACTAACCCGCCCAGTTAGACGGGTGTGTGTGTGTACTAACCCGCCCAGTTAGACGGGTGTGTGTGTGTGTACTAACCCGCCCAGTTAGAAGGGTGTGTGTGTGTGTGTACTAACCCGCCCAGTTAGAAGGGTGTGTGTGTGTGTACTAACCCGCCCAGTTAGAAGTGTGTGTGTGTGTACTAACCCGCCCAGTTAGACGGGTGTGTGTGTGTGTCCTAACCCGCCCAGTTAGAAGGGTGTGTGTACTAACCCGCCCAGTTAGAAGGGTGTGTGTACTAACCCGACCAGTTAGAAGGGTGTGTGTACTAACCCGCCCAGTTAGACGGGTGTGTGTGTGTATACTAACCCGCCCAGTTAGAAGGGTGTGTGTGTGTACTAACCTGCCCAGTTAGAAGGGTGTGTGTGTGTACTCACCCGCCCAGTTAGAAGTGTGTGTGTGTGTGTACTAACCCGCCCAGTTAGACGGGTGTGTGTGTGTGTACTAACCCGCCCAGTTAGACGGGTGTGTGTACTAACCCGCCCAGTTAGAAGGGTGTGTGTGTGTACTAACCCGCCCAGTTAGAAGTGTGTGTGTACTAACCTGCCCAGTTAGAAGTGTGTGTGTGTGTGTACTAACCTGCCCAGTTAGAAGTGTGTGTGTGTGTGTACTAACCTGCCCAGTTAGAAGTGTGTGTGTGTGTGTACTAACCCGCCCAGTTAGAAGTGTGTGTGTGTGTGTGTGTACTAACCTGCCCAGTTAGATGTGTGTGTGTGTGTACTAACCCGCCCAGTTAGATGTGTGTGTGTGTGTACTAACCCGCCCAGTTAGAAATGTGTGTGTGTGTACTAACCCGCCCAGTTAGAAGTGTGTGTGTGTGTACTAACCCGCCCAGTTAGAAATGTGTGTGTGTGTACTAACCCGCCCAGTTAGAAGTGTGTGTGTGTGTGTACTAACCCGCCCAGTTAGAAGTGTGTGTGTGTGTGTACTAACCCGCCCAGTTAGAAGTGTGTGTGTGTGTGTACTAACCTGCGCAGTTAGAAGTGTGTGTGTGTGTGTGTGTACTAACCCGCCCAGTTAGAAGTGTGTGTGTGTGTGTACTAACCCGCCCAGTTAGACGGGTGTGTGTGTGTGTACTAACCCGCCCAGTTAGACGGGTGTGTGTGTACTAACCCGCCCAGTTAGACGTGTGTGTGTGTGTGTACTAACCTGCCCAGTTAGACGTGTGTGTGTGTGTGTACTAACCTGCCCAGTTAGAAGTGTGTGTGTGTGTGTGTACTAACCCGCCCAGTTAGAAATGTGTGTGTGTGTACTAACCCGCCCAGTTAGAAGTGTGTGTGTGTGTGTACTAACCCGCCCAGTTAGAAGTGTGTGTGTGTGTGTACTAACCTGCGCAGTTAGAAGTGTGTGTGTGTGTACTAACCCGCCCAGTTAGACGGGTGTGTGTGTGTGTCCTAACCCGCCCAGTTAGAAGGGTGTGTGTACTAACCCGCCCAGTTAGAAGGGTGTGTGTACTAACCCGACCAGTTAGAAGGGTGTGTGTACTAACCCGCCCAGTTAGACGGGTGTGTGTGTGTATACTAACCCGCCCAGTTAGAAGGGTGTGTGTGTGTACTAACCTGCCCAGTTAGAAGGGTGTGTGTGTGTACTAACCCGCCCAGTTAGAAGTGTGTGTGTGTGTGTACTAACCCGCCCAGTTAGACGGGTGTGTGTGTGTGTACTAACCCGCCCAGTTAGACGGGTGTGTGTACTAACCCGCCCAGTTAGAAGTGTGTGTGTGTGTGTGTGTGTACTAACCTGCCCAGTTAGATGTGTGTGTGTGTGTGTACTAACCCGCCCAGTTAGATGTGTGTGTGTACTAACCCGCCCAGTTAGAAATGTGTGTGTGTGTACTAACCCGCCCAGTTAGAAGTGTGTGTGTGTGTACTAACCCGCCCAGTTAGAAATGTGTGTGTGTGTACTAACCCGCCCAGTTAGAAGTGTGTGTGTGTGTGTACTAATCCGCCCAGTTAGAAGTGTGTGTGTGTGTGTACTAACCCGCCCAGTTAGAAGTGTGTGTGTGTGTGTACTAACCTGCGCAGTTAGAAGTGTGTGTGTGTGTGTGTGTACTAACCCGCCCAATTAGACGGGTGTGTGTGTGTGTACTAACCCGCCCAGTTAGACGGGTGTGTGTGTACTAACCCGCCCAGTTAGACGGGTGTGTGTGTACTAACCCGCCCAGTTAGACGTGTGTGTGTGTGTGTACTAACCTGCCCAGTTAGAAGTGTGTGTGTGTGTGTACTAACCCGCCCAGTTAGAAATGTGTGTGTGTGTACTAACCCGCCCAGTTAGAAGTGTGTGTGTGTGTGTACTAACCCGCCCAGTTAGAAGTGTGTGTGTGTGTGTGTACTAACCTGCGCAGTTAGAAGTGTGTGTGTGTGTACTAACCCGCCCAGTTAGACGGGTGTGTGTGTGTGTCCTAACCCGCCCAGTTAGAAGGGTGTGTGTACTAACCCGCCCAGTTAGAAGGGTGTGTGTACTAACCCGACCAGTTAGAAGGGTGTGTGTACTAACCCGCCCAGTTAGACGGGTGTGTGTGTGTATACTAACCCGCCCAGTTAGAAGGGTGTGTGTGTGTACTAACCCGCCCAGTTAGAAGTGTGTGTGTGTGTGTACTAACCCGCCCAGTTAGACGGGTGTGTGTGTGTGTACTAACCCGCCCAGTTAGACGGGTGTGTGTACTAACCCGCCCAGTTAGAAGGGTGTGTGTGTGTACTAACCCGCCCAGTTAGAAGTGTGTGTGTACTAACCTGCCCAGTTAGAAGTGTGTGTGTGTGTGTACTAACCTGCCCAGTTAGAAGTGTGTGTGTGTGTGTACTTACCCGCCCAGTTAGAAGTGTGTGTGTGTGTGTGTGTACTAACCTGCCCAGTTAGATGTGTGTGTGTGTGTACTAACCCGCCCAGTTAGATGTGTGTGTGTGTGTGTACTAACCCGCCCAGTTAGAAATGTGTGTGTGTGTACTAACCCGCCCAGTTAGAAGTGTGTGTGTGTGTACTAACCCGCCCAGTTAGAAATGTGTGTGTGTGTACTAACCCGCCCAGTTAGAAGTGTGTGTGTGTGTGTACTAACCCGCCCAGTTAGAAGTGTGTGTGTGTGTATGTACTAACCCGCCCAGTTAGACGTGTGTGTGTGTGTGTACTAACCCGCCCAGTTAGACGGGTGTGTGTACTAACCCGCCCAGTTAGAAGTGTGTGTGTGTGTGTACTAACCTGCCCAGTTAGAAGTGTGTGTGTGTGTACTAACCCGCCCAGTTAGAAGTGTGTGTGTGTGTGTGTGTACTAACCCGCCCAGTTAGAAGTGTGTGTGTGTGTGTACTAACCCGCCCAGTTAGAAGTGTGTGTACTAACCTGCGCAGTTAGAAGTGTGTGTGTGTGTGTGTGTACTAACCCGCCCAGTTAGAAGTGTGTGTACTAACCCGCCCAGTTAGACGGGTGTGTGTGTGTGTACTAACCCGCCCAGTTAAAAGGGTGTGTGTGTGTACTAACCCGCCCAGTTAAAAGGGTGTGTGTGTGTACTAACCCGCCCAGTTAGAAGTGTGTGTGTGTACTAACCCGCCCAGTTAGACGGGTGTGTGTGTACTAACCCGCCCAGTTAGACGGGTGTGTGTGTGTGTACTAACCCGCCCAGTTAAAAGGGTGTGTGTGTGTACTAACCCGCCCAGTTAAAAGGGTGTGTGTGTGTACTAACCCGCCCAGTTAGAAGTGTGTGTGTGTACTAACCCGCCCAGTTAGACGGGTGTGTGTGTACTAACCCGCCCAGTTAGACGGGTGTGTGTGTACTAACCCGCCCAGTTAGACGTGTGTGTGTGTGTGTACTAACCCGCCCAGTTAGAAGTGTGTGTGTGTGTGTACTAACCCGCCCAGTTAGAAATGTGTGTGTGTGTACTAACCCGCCCAGTTAGAAGTGTGTGTGTGTGTGTGTACTAACCCGCCCAGTTAGACGGGTGTGTGTGTGTACTAACCCGCCCAGTTAGACGGGTGGTTGTGTGTACTAACCCGCCCAGTTAGACGGGTGTGTGTGTGTACTAACCCGCCCAGTTAGACGGGTGTGTGTGTGTACTAACCCGCCCAGTTAGACGGGTGTGTGTGTGTACTAACCCGCCCAGTTAGACGGGTGGTTGTGTGTGTACTAACCCGCCCAGTTAGACGGGTGGTTGTGTGTACTAACCCGCCCAGTTAGACGGGTGTGTGTGTGTGTGTACTAACCCGCCCAGTTAGACGGGTGTGTGTGTGTACTAACCCGCCCAGTTAAACGGGTGTGTGTGTGTGTGTGTACTAACCCGCCCAGTTAGACAGGTGTGTGTGTGTGTGTACTAACCCGCCCAGTTAGACGGGTGTGTGTGTGTGTACTAACCCGCCCAGTTAGACGGGTGTGTGTGTGTGTACTAACTCGCCCAGTTAGACGGGTGTGTGTGTGTGTACTAACCCGCCCAGTTAGACGGGTGTGAGAAATGTGTGCTGCTCTGTAGAGTCTTCATGGCCTCAGAGAGAGCTGCACTGGCCTTGGTCCCGTTCAGTAGTGCCGTGTAGAAGCTGTGCGTGAACACCTTGGATGCTGCCATGGGAACGGGCCACAGCGACACACACACACACTGCACCCCCGCTGTCAGGAAGGCACGGGACAGCCCCACCACACCGTCTGAGGTCACTCTGCTGACACACTCCTGGTACGACCTGAGAGAGGAGAGATAACAAGATAATAAACTTAGACATACAGTTTTAAACAAACTAAAACTGCTTGATTGAACATTTAGCGTGTGTGTGTGTGTGTGTGTGTGTGTATGTGTCTTACCCCAGAACCACCAGTTTCACAGGCAGTCTCAGGTCCAGTATGTCGGCCGCAGTGAGCAGAAAGTCCTGTAGCGGTGGACTGTCACACACACTCTCTGCGTCACACACACTCTCTGTGTCACACACACTTCCTCCGTCTTCACTCCTCTCCTCCCGTAGCTCAGTACTTGCTCCCACATCCCCACTCTCGCGTAAAAGTGATCCCCCACATGGTGCACTCTCCTTGGTCCGTGTTTCTGAGCCCACCCCTGGATCCTGGCTGGGGGAGAGAACCAGGGCCGCCAGCTTCCAGGAGACATGAGTAGCAAAGTGAACACACTCTGCCTGGCTCATGGCTGCTAGCACACGCTCCTAGAGAAGAGAAGTGAGGAGAATGTTGTCTGATTGTGCGTCTCAATAAGTCACAGTGGGAGCAAAACACACACACACTTTTGTTTTTATACCTTGGTGGCCTGTGTACCAGTGAGGGGCTGGCAACCCAGCAGTTCCCCCAGGCGGAGGGCCTCGTCGTGGGCAGAAGGCAGCGGCCCCCACAGCCAACGCTCCATCACCCTGGAGGGCAGGCGTGGAGCCCCCACTACTGCGGTCATAGAACCCCCACCGCTGTAGAGGAAAGGAGCTCTGTGACGAGGGTGGGACTGGGGCAGAGAGGAGGAAGTGTGTTTAAGTGATCAGCCAGTCAAACACAGTCAATGACAAAAATGGTTAATACTGTATGCCATCAGTATATTGAATTGTGCAGGTTGTGCTGTTGTATTGTATAGTGCATCTCTGTGTGTGTGTGTGTGGGGGGGGGGGGGGTATTTGAGTGTCTCTGTGTGTGTTTCTCTGTCTGTCTGTGTCTGTGTGTGTTTCTCTGTCTGTCTGTGTCTGTGTGTGTTTCTCTGTCTGTCTGTGTCTGTGTGTGTTTCTCTGTCTGTCTGTGTCTGTGTGTGCTATACACCCACCTTGGCTGCAGGCCCCAGGCTCCCTATAGATGGGACAGCTAGAAGGTTGAACCTCTCATACAGGTACTCATTAGAAGAGCTACCTTTGAGCAGAGCGAAGGGAACCAGGTACAGCTCTCCCTCTAACACCAACACCAACTGTCTGTGTCTGCCAACTGCACCACTGCCAGGCATCAGCACCTAGAGAGAGAGAGAGGGGCAGAGAGAGAGAGAGGGAGGCAGCGAGAGAGGGAGGGGGGCAGAGAGAGAGAGAGGGAGGCAGCGAGAGAGGGAGGGAGGCAGCGAGAGAGAGAGGGGGGCAGAGAGAGAGAGAGGGAGGCAGCGAGAGAGGGAGGGAGGCAGCGAGAGAGAGAGAGGGGCAGAGAGAGAGAGAGAGAGGCAGAGAGAGAGAGAGAGAGAGGGAGGCAGCGAGAGAGAGTCAGAGAGAGAGAGAGAGAGAGGGAGGCAGCGAGAGAGAGTCAGAGAGAGAGAGAGAGAGAGAGAGAGAGAGGCAGCGAGAGAGAGTCAGAGAGAGAGAGAGAGAGAGAGAGGCAGCGAGAGAGAGTCAGAGAGAGAGAGAGAGAGAGAGAGAGAGAGAGAGGGAGGCAGCGAGAGAGAGTCAGAGAGAGAGAGGGAGGCAGCGAGAGAGAGAGAGAGAGAGAGAGAGAGAGAGGGAGGCAGCAGAGAGAGAGAGAGAGAGAGAGAGAGAGAGGGAGGCAGCGAGAGAGAGAGAGAGAGAGAGAGGGAGGCAGCGAGAGAGAGAGAGAGGCAGAGAGAGGAGGCAGAGAGAGAGAGAGAGAGAGAGAGAGGGAGGCAGAGAGAGAGAGAGAGAGAGGGGGCAGAGAGAGAGAGAGAGAGAGAGGGAGGCAGCGAGAGAGAGAGAGAGAGAGTCAGAGAGAGAGAGAGAGAGAGAGAGCAGAGAGAGAGAGAGAGAGGAGAGAGAGAGAGGGCAGAGAGAGGGGCAGAGAGAGAGAGGAGGCAGCGAGAGAGAGAGAGGGAGGCAGAGAGAGAGAGAGAGAGAGAGGCAGCGAGAGAGAGAGAGGGAGGCAGAGAGAGAGAGAGAGAGAGAGAGGGAGGCAGCGAGAGAGAGAGGGGCAGAGAGAGAGAGAGTCAGAGAGAGAGAGAGAGAGAGGCAGAGAGAGAGTGAGAGGGGGGCAGAGAGAGAGAGAGAGAGAGGCAGAGAGAGAGAGAGAGAGAGAGGCAGCGAGAGAGCGAGAGGGAGGCAGAGAGAGAGTGAGAGGGAGGCAGAGAGAGAGAGTCAGAGAGAGAGGGGTTGAAATAATGAGTAGACAGATAGATGTAATTCGATCTCTATCAAATGGTAAAATTAGTGTCATTATGTTAAACACACCCACACTCTCTTACCTCCTCCATAGGTGCAATGAGCAGGTGGTGAAGGGCTCGTAGGGGGGGTTTGGTGAGGGGGGCGGGTCTACAGAGTAGAGAGGAGGAGGTCTCTCTCACTGGAGACACTGTAGAACTGACCAGACTGGACAAACTCTGACCACTTCTGTAGAAATACAGAAATGATGCTTGTGGTTTAACAACTGGTGCTGTCTACACCAGTAGATATTGCATAGGAACATACAGAATGACACTTTCCATATAAAATATCACACTTTATTTTAATTAAAATTTGAGTCAACATTAACTCTCTGCAGAACACACACCTGCTGAAGACGTTGTTTCTGGACACCTGACTGTGTAGGCAGTCAGTGGGGTCGCTGGCTGAGGTCAGTCGTTCCTCAAACTGCTGTTCTAACAGATCACCTGCTTCATTCTCCATCTCACTGCTGGTACACACACACACACACACACACACACACACACACACACACACACACACACACACACAGTAAGGTGCTGCTGGCTGGGGCAAGAGTCCTGCTGGAGACTCATATCTCCCTTACTAGCTTTAAGTACCAGCTATCAGAGCAGCTCACAGATCACTGCACCTGTACATAGCCCATCTGAAAAATAGTCCATCCAACTACCTCATCCCCATAATGTATTTATTTATTTATCTTGCTCCTTTGTACCCCAGTATCTCTACTTGCACATTCATCTTCTGCACATCTACAGTCGTGGCCAAAAGTTTTGAGAATGACACAAATATAAATTTTCACAAAGTCTGCTGCTTCAGTGTCTTTAGATGTTTTTGTCAGATGAGTCACTGGCTTACTGGGGCTCTCTCATGCCGTCCCTGGGGGGGGGGTGCGTCACCTGGGTGGGTTGATTCACTGTTGTGGTCAGCCTGTCTGGGTTGGCGCCCCCCCCTTGGGTTGTGCCGTGGCGGAGATCTTTGTGGGCTATACTCGGCCTTGTCTCAGGATGGTAAGTTGGTGGTTGAAGATATCCCTCTAGTGGTGTGGGGGCTGTGCTTTGGCAAAGTGGGTGGGGTTATATCCTTCCTGTTTGGCCCTGTCCGGGGGTGTCCTCGGATGGGGCCACAGTGTCTCCTGACCCCTCCTGTCTCAGCCTCCAGTATTTATGCTGCAGTAGTTTATGTGTCGGGGGGCTAGGGTCAGTTTGTTATATCTGGAGTACTTCTCCTGTCCTATTCGGTGTCCTGTGTGAATCTAAGTGTGCGTTCTCTAATTCTCTCCTTCTCTCTTTCTTTCTCTTTCTCGGAGGACCTGAGCCCTAGGACCATGCCCCAGGACTACCTGACATGATGACTCCTTGCTGTCCCCAGTCCACCTGGCCATGCTGCTGCTCCAGTTTCAACTGGCCTGGGCCCTAGGACCATGTCCCAGGACTACCTGACATGATGACTCCTTGCTGTCCCCAGTCCACCTGGCCATGCTGCTGCTCCAGTTTCAACTGTTCTGCCTTACTATTATTCAACCATGCTGGTCATTTATGAACATTTGAACATCTTTGCCACGTTCTGTTATAATCTCCACCCGGCACAGCCAGAAGAGGACTGGCCACCCCACATATGCTCTCTCTAATTCTCTCTTTCTTTCTCTCTCTCGGAGGACCTGAGCCCTAGGACCGTGCCCCAGGACTACCTGACATGATGACTCCTTGCTGTCCCCAGTCCACCTGACTGTGCTGCTGCTCCAGTTTCAACTGTTCTGCCTTATTATTATTCGACCATGCTGGTCATTTATGAACATTTGAACATCTTGGTCATGTTCTGTTATAATCTCTACCCGGCACAGCCAGAAGAGGACTGGCCACCCCACATAGCCTGGTTCCTCTCTAGGTTTCTTCCTAGGTTTTGGCCTTTCTAGGGAGTTTTTCCTAGCCACCGTGCTTTTACACCTGCATTGTTTGCTGTTTGGGGGTTTTAGGCTGGGTTTCTGTACAGCACTTTGAGATATCAGCTGATGTACGAAGGGCTATATAAATAAATTTGATTTGATTTGATTTGGTTACTATGGAAAACTGAAGTATAATTACAAGCATTTCATAAGTGTCAAAGGCTTTTATTGACAATTACATGAAGTTGATGCAAAGAGTCAATAATTGCAGTGTTGACCCTTCTTTTTCAAGACCTCTGCAATCCGCCCTGGCATGCTGTCAATTAACTTCTGGGCCACATCCTGACTGATGGCAGCCCATTCTTGCATAATCAATGCTTGGAGTTTGTCAGAATTTGTGGGTTTTTGTTTGTCCACCCGTCTCTTGAGGATTGACCACAAGTTCTCAATGGGATTAAGGTCTGGGGAGTTTCCTGGCCATGGACCCAAAATATCGATGTTTTGTTCCCGAGACACTTAGTTATCACTTTTGCCTTATGGCAAGGTGCTCCATCATGCTGGAAAAGGCATTGTTCGTCACCAAACTGTTCCTGGATGGTTGGGAGAAGTTGCTCTCAGAGGATGTGTTGGTACCATTCTTTATTCATGGCTGTGTTCTTAGGCAAATTGTGAGTGAGCCCACTCCCTTGGCTGAGAAGCAATCCCACACATGAATGGTCTCAGGATGCTTTACTGTTGGCATGACACAGGACTGATGGTAGCGCTCACCTTGTCTTCTCCGGGCAAGCTTTTTTCCGGATGCCCCAAACAATCGGAAAGGGGATTCATCAGAGAAAATGACTTTGCCCCAGTCCTCAGCAGTCCAATCCCTGTACTTTTTGCAGAATATCAGTCTGTCCCTGATGTTTTTCCTGGAGACACGGGCCAACATGCGTTTTTCTGGATTTTTTTGTTGTTATTCTGTCTCTCACTGTTCAAATAAACCTACCATTAAAATGATAGACTGATCATTTCTTTGTCAGTGGGCAAACGTACAAAATCAGCAGGGGATCAAAAAAATGTTTCCCTCACTGTACCTGGTTAAATAAACGTGAAATAAATCAACTGCAGTGGTTGTCAGTGAGGACAGGAGAACAATGTGCGAGAGATAACATTTGCTGACACAACACATTACACAGTAGTAGCCTGTATTCAACTGTACTGCTCTCCGAGGTGTGATAGTCTCTCTCTCTACTTTATTAAAAGCACTTCACTGATGGATTACCAGTGTGCATTGTGTGTGTGCATGTGTGTGTGAGTGTGCGTGTGTGTGTGTGTGTGTGTGTGTGTGTGTACAGTGAGTGTGTGTGTGAGTGAGTGTGTGTGCGTGTGAGTGAGTGTACAGTGAGTGTGTGTGTGTGAGTGAGTGTACAGTGAGTGTGTGTGTGAGTGAGTGTGTGTGTGAGTGAGTGTACAGTGAGTGTGTGTATGAGTGAGTGTACAGTGTGTGTGTGTGCGTGTGTGTGTGAGTGAGTGAGTGTACAGTGAGTGTGTGTGTGAGTGAGTGTATGTGTGTGAGTGAGTGTACAGTGAGTGTGTGTGTGAGTGAGTGTACAGTGTGTGTGTGTGCGAGTGAGTGTGAGTGAGTGTACAGTGAGTGTGTGTGTGTGAGTGTACAGTGAGTGTGTGTGTGAGTGAGTGTACAGTGAGTGTGTGTGTGAGTGAGTGTACAGTGAGTGTGTGTGTGAGTGAGTGTACAGTGAGTGTGTGTGTGTGTGAGTGTGTGTCTGAGTGAGTGTACAGTGAGTGTGTGTGTGTGAGTGTACAGTGAGTGTGTGTGTGAGTGAGTGTACAGTGAGTGTGTGTGAGTGAGTGTACAGTGAGTGTGTGTGTGAGAAAGAGAGAGGCTGCGAGTCCCATTATCACTTGGAAGGGTGAAATATGTCACCTCTGAATATCCCATCCATTCTACAGAGATAGAGAGCGAGGGAGGGAGGGACAGGGTCCCGAGCCAAGTGATAAAGAGAGCCTACAGTCTCTCAGTGAAGCACTAAACAATATTTTAATAAAGCAGAGACCATAGCAAGTGCAAGACACACATACACACAAACACACACACCTGCTGCAGTAGGTGTCAACTCCCAGAGCCTCTCTAGCTGCAGTGATGTGCTGCTCCAGAGTCTGACAGCTACTAACTCCTCCCCCCTGGATCTCTGCGGCCTGCAGCTCGGCTCCTCCCTCACCCAGGTACACCTCATGGAACTTCACTATACCTGCACACAACACAACACAGGGTTAGGGATTAGAGGTGTGTGTGAACACGTGTAGATCTGTGTGTGTATGTACCTACCTGTGCCTGGTGCCAGTAGCCAGCTGTAGAGGTACCCTGCAGCCAGAGAGAAGTACAGCACCAGTGACTTCTGACTGTTGACCGTATCCAGGATGTGTTCTATGGTTACCGGGGAGTAAGGGTCAGGGGTCGGGGTATAAGGGTCAGAGGTCAGGGGTTGGTGACCTTGCTGTCGCTCCACCAGGAGGTCAGCAAAGGCCCGGGTCCGACCCCGCTCTGCCACTGCTAGGGCCTCGTCATAATGACCTGGGGAGGAGAGGAGAAAGGGATGAACAGAGGGATGAGAAGAGAAAGTGAACAAGTAGAGAAAGAGTGAAAGAAAGAGAGATACATAGAGAAAGGGAAGGAGATGGATAACAAGAGAGAACAGGAAGAAAAGTGTTACCCAGGCTGACGAGGACCCTCTGGAGAGCCTGGTATGATGACGTCTGCAGGTCGAACAGAGACAGTCTGTAGTCTGAGCTGAGCTGGGCCTCGTGACGAATCGACTCAAACAACGCAGACGCTCGGTACAGCTGGAGAGAGAGAAAGAGAATACACAGCTACATCACACACACATTCACACCTGAATACATATCCATGCCGCACCCCTATCACGATATACACGCAATTAGTTATTATTTTCAATACAGGTCATCTCAAATCTCTAGAATCAGAGACTGCAGTTCCATAGTCCACCAGCATGTGTCAGCAGGACTGAAGAGAAGCTCAATTCTGAAATTATGTTGAGTTGATACCTGGTGCTGGGCCTCTTCCAGGTTGCTGCTGGCCCACAGTGACAGGCCCAGACGGTGACGGATCTTAGCCTCCTCCTCTCTCCTCCCACACTGCTCCGCTAGACGCAGACCTGAGAGAGAGACAGAAGAGAGAGTGAGAGAACGAGGGAGTCTCAAAACATCATTAAATCACCCTCTCCTCCTTCTTTCTCCAAAAACCATGTCTTCATTCATTCACTCTCTCTCTCTCTCGTTGTCTCTCTCTCCTCTCACCTTCTTGCAGGTACATGACAGCCTGTGTGTAGTTCTGTAGCGCATGGTGTGTCCTCCCCAGGCTGCCATATGCCAGTGTCTTGGCTGTGAGGTCATTATTCTGCGCCGCCACACTCAGGTGCTGCTCCTGATGACATCACAAGAGACAGAAAGGTCAAGTCTCAAACCGTCTACCTGACAGAACATGACTATAGTGTGATAGTATGTGTGATAGCGTGTTAGTGGGATAGTGTGTGTGATAGTGTGATAGTGGGATAGTGTGTGTGATAGTGTGATAGTGTGTGTGTTAGTGGGATAGTGTGTGTGATAGTGTGATAGTGTGTGTGTTAGTGGGATAGTGTGTGTGATAGTGTGTGTGATAGTGTGATAGTGGGATAGTGTGATAGTGTGTGTGATAGTGTGTTAGTGGGATAGTGTGATAGTGGGAAAGTGTAATAGTGGGATAGTGTGTGTGATAGTGTGATAGTGGGAGAGTGTGTGTGATAGTGTGTTAGTGGGATAGTGTGTGTGATAGTGTTTTAGTGGGATAGTGTGTGTGATAGTGTGTGTGATAGTGTGATAGTGGGATAGTGTGATAGTGGGAAAGTGTAATAGTGGGATAGTGTGTGTGATAGTGTGTTAGTGGGATAGTGTGTGTGATAGTGTGTTAGTGGGATAGTGTGTGTGATAGTGTGTTAGTGGGATAGTGTGTGTGATAGTGTGTTAGTGGGATAGTGTGTGTGATAGTGTGTGTGATAGTGTGATAGTGGGATAGTGTAATAGTGGGATAGTGTGTGTGATAGTGTGTTAGTGGGATAGTGTGTGTGATAGTGTGTTAGTGGGATAGTGTGTGTGATAGTGTGTGTGATAGTGTGATAGTGGGATAGTGTAATAGTGGGATAGTGTGTGTGATAGTGTGATAGTGGGAAAGTGTGATAGTGGGATAGTGTGTGTGATAGTGTGATAGTGGGATAGTGTGATAGTGGGAAAGTGTAATAGTGGGATAGTGTGTGTGATAGTGTGATAGTGGGATAGTGTGTGTGATAGCGTGTTAGTGGGATAGTGTGTGTGATAGTGTGATAGTGGGATAGTGTGTGTGATAGTGTGATAGTGTGTGTGATAGCGTGTTAGTGGGATAGTGTGTGTGATAGTGTGATAGTGGGAAAGTGTGATAGTGGGATAGTGTGATAGTGGGAAAGTGTGATAGTGGGAGAGTGTGTGTGATAGCGTGTTAGTGGGATAGTGTGTGTGATAGTGTGATAGTGGGATAGTGTGTGTGATAGTGTGATAGTGGGAAAGTGTGATAGTGGGATTGTAGTGGCTTCCTTTAGTCTTTACCATAGCCACTGCCAAAGCCTGAAGCGGGGTTGTTTGGTACGCATACAGTCCACAGTCAAGGTTTCCAAACGGCCAAACATTCAATGACATCCAGGGATATGGTGCAACAAAAATGTTTATTCTTCTTATATCTAACAAATAAGTGATTATCCAATCAACTTGAAGCATAGAATACTTTATATGGAAAATACATATTATGACCCGTCTGTATGTCTGTATGTCTGTATGGTCAAAAAACTATACCGCTCCCGCATCTAGCAAGGACTCTTCCCCTCCCGAAGGCCCAACTTCCTGCCTTTATCCTAACACACTTACCACAATACAATGAATAGGCAAGAGGGGGGGCCAAAAACTAAGTTACACTAACAACAAATGAATATATCTCAATCAGGTAAATATAAATCATAAAAGGTACGTACCTAATATTTCATCATTTACATTAATATTTAATATATTTACACAAATATACATGGAGCTCCATATGTTCGGTCTTTTATACAAATATGTCCAAATCGGCTCTAACATACCGGCCCCTAATTGTTGACTGCACTGAATGCACAACAATTACTTAATATTCAAACATAGAGCCAATACACAAAACATTCTAAACCAGAGCACTATTACAGTTCATAGCTATATACAAATATACAAGGTGCCATATAGGAAAATAGTCCGTAGATCTCAGTCTGAGTTGAAATATGTCAAGAGTTTGACGTCCAAAAATGTATGACATCAAAGAATGTAAGAGTACAACATCAACGAATCAGAGGTGCACGTGATTCTAAGATGGAGCACTGTGTGTGTGTGTGTCACTCCGTCGCCTCAAGGAGCAGACAGAGTTTATTGATAGGTCTCTGTAAGATATTGGTCTTAGTCTTAACCATGACGCTCCGGACAAGACCTTTGGCCCCTGGCAAAGCCTCCACCACGCGCCCCATTAGCCAAGAGTTCCTTGGGGCGTTGTCATCGACGATGACCACGAGGTCACCAGGACTGAAGTTTCTCTTAGTTTTGTTCCACTTGTTCCGCTCCTGCATAAGTGGAAGATACTCCCTGATCCATCTCTTCCAGAAGAGGTCAGTGATATATTGTACTTGCTTCCATCTCCTTCGTGAGTATAGGTCGCTTCTCTGGAATAGTCCTGGTGGCAGGACTGGCTTAGCTTTCAGATGAAGCAGATGGTTCGGAGTCAGGGGTTCTAGATCATTAGGGTCATTTGTTACAGTAGTGATTGGTCTGTCGTTCATAATCGCCTCAACTTCACACAAGGCTGTCTGCAAAGCCTCATCATCCAGTACTTGCTCTTTAAGGACTGAATAGAGGATCTTTTTCACCAGTCGGATCAACCTCTCCCATACCCCCATGGTGGGCTCCAGCAACTTCTAGATGGACAGCTCGACTCACAAGGCAAGTAAAGATCACACCATAACGCTTCACATGAACGCGGCCTCGCTTCACCTCTATGGGGCCGAAATAATCTATGCCCACGTGGGTGAAAGGCGGCAAATCAGGTGACACCCGATCTTGTGGAAGGTCGGCCATCTTCTGTTCTCCAGCTCTAGCTTGCATCCGCCTGCAAAAGACACAGCTCTTAAGGATCTTCCTCGCTAAAGAGTTGGCACAGGGTATCCAATATCGCTGGCGAAGTCTAGAAAGCATGTGACCTCTCCCAGAGTGGCCAACCTGCTCATGGATGTGTAGTAAGATCAGTCTAGAGACGTAGGAGTCTTTGGGCAGGATCATAGGATTCTTTAGTTCCGTAGGCATAGCAGCTTTGCTTAACCTTCCTCCTACTCTCAGAATGCCATCGTCAATAATTGGATCAAGCTTACAGATTGAGCCACTTCTCTTGGCACATTGTTTTCCTTTCACAACTAGTGCAATTTCTTGTTTAAAGTGCTGTCGTTGTTCAAATCGAATGATGACCTTTTCTGCTTCATCTAGGTCATCCACAGACAGACTTTCTTTTCCAAACGTCAGTTTGAACTTGTCAATTTGTTCCTTCAGTGAGTTTGTCAGACTCTGATCTGATCTTGGATCAGTTTGAGAGAGAATTTTCCTTTTCTGGCTTAACTGTAGAAGACGTTTCTTCAGTTTCAGCATCCAGGCAACTGCTTTCTTCAAGCTGTTCCATGTTGAATAGTACTCAATCAGTTTGCTGGTTGGACTCTTTTCTTCCACACTTGTATGGTTTACGATTACGTCTTTTCTCACCTCTGGATCATCCGGAGGGATGGAGCCAAGCTCCTCGGGGGCTTTCGGGCCATTGAGTTTCTGGTTTCTCCAGGAATTCTGGTCCTTTGCGCCATCTCTTTGAGTACAGGAACATTTCAACATGTAATCCTCTTGAGGCATCATCGGCTGGGTTGTGTTTGGAGTTCAAATACCTCCACTGTTTTGCTTTCGATAGGTCACGGATCATAGCAACCCTATTAGCCACAAAGGTATGGAATCTCTTGGTATCATTGCGGATGTATTTTAGCACAGACTGGCTGTCCGTCCAAAAAGTTGACTCCTCAAGTTCAATCTGGAGCTCCAACCTTAACATCCTGTCCACTCGCACTGCCAATGTTGCTGCAGCAAGTTCCAGTCTGGGGATTGTCAACCCTTGATTTCCCCAGTATGAATGCAATGTGAACCTTTTCCATACCGTTTGTGAACCTAAGGTAACTTGCTGTGCCATAACCTTGTTCACTTGCATCACCGAAGTGATGCAGCTGTGCCGTCTTGACTTGACCAAAGTTCTCAGGCATCATACACCTGTCTATCTGGAATCTGGAGAGCTGGTCCGGCTCTGAGAGCCATCTCTGCCATGAAATAGAGTGTTCTTCAGGGATGACTTCGTCCCATCCACACTTTAGCTTGCAGAGCACTTGAAGAATTTGCTTTGCCTTTAATACAAATGGGGCGAGGAAACCTAATGGATCATAAATAGAGCTGACAGTTGAGAGAATACCTCTTCTTGTAAGGGGTCTGTTCTTGACAGTGACTCGGAAGGTGAATGCATCACTTTCAATGTTCCATCGGATTCCAAGTGCTCTTTCAACAGGCAGCTTTTCTCTGTCCAGGTCCAGTTCTTTTATCTGCTTGGCTTTGTGTTCATCAGGGATAGAAGCAAGCACAGTGCGGCTGTTGCTGACCCACTTGGTCAATTTGAACCCACCCTGAGAGCACACATCCCTGAGGTTTTTTGTGAGAGCTATGGCTTGTTCTTCTGTGGCCACTGACTTGAGGCAGTCATCAACATAGAAGTTGGACTTGACTGTTTGAATTACCTCTTCATCGTACCTCTCACAGTTGTCTTCTGCAGTCTTTCGCAGTGCAAAGTTTGCACAACTTGGAGAGGATATAGCACCGAAAAGATGTACCGTCATTCTGTACTCCTCCAATCTTTTGTTAGTATCACCATCCGGCCACCATAGGAATCGCAGGAAGTCTAAGTAATCTTCATGGACACGTACTTGATGGAACATTCCTTCGATGTCTGCCATCATGGCAATGTGCTCTTGCCGAAATCTTAGCAAGCCTCCTATAAGCGTGTTTGCCAGGTCAGGGCCTTGAAGGAGTTCACTGTTAAGAGATATACCTTTATAGGATGATGAACAGTCAAACACTACTCGTATCGTTCCTTTGCGCTTATGGTGAACGCCATGGTGTGGTATGTACCATACCTTGCCTTTCTCTCTGAGGAGCTGTTCTTGTGGTACCTTCTCGGCGTAACCTTTTGTTATCATCTCTTCCATGAAGCCTTTGTACTCTGCAGCGTAACCTTTGTCCTTCTTGAACTTCCTGATAATATTTAGAGCCCGCTGCTTTGCCATGTCACGATTGTTTGGCAGGACTACATCTGTTTTGCGAAAGGGCAACGGTAAGTAGTAGTGATGGTCTTTGAGGGTTATGGAGCTTGATACGATCTCCATAAACCTACGATCCTCAGCTGACATCTCACTTTTCACTTCATACCCTCTCTCAGGGAAGTCATGGTTGTACTGATTTACAAGAAGAACCCCCAGGTCGGCAATTGAGATACGATTGGCCATCACTGTAAGATGCCCAGATTCTTCTGCCATGGTACAATTGTTAAGAGGACCGTTCATCACCCATCCAAAGAGGGTTTTCACTGCATACGGTCCGTTGCCTTGACTATTTATGATTTTCCAGGGTTCCATTGCCTTTGGAGCATTTACGCCAATCAGGAGTTCGACGTCGGCGTCAATTTCCTTCAACTGAACTTCTTTCAGGTATGGCCACCTTTTGAGATCTTTCTGAGTGGGAATATTCTCTCTTGTCACTGGGATCGTATCTTGGGTGTAGACCTTTGGTAATGCAAGAAATGTGTCACCTTCCACATTGCCAATCTCTAATCCAGATATCTCAAAGCTCTTGGTAGGACTCTCCTGCCCCATTGTGCGTAGCAGAATTTCAGTCTCACTGCCTTTAGCTTGCAACTGCCTCATGAGTCTCTCCGTACAAAATGTTGCTGAGCTACCAGAATCGAGAAATGCATAGGTTAACGTAGACTTGCTTCCATTTGCCATCTTTACTTGAACTGGCACAATCGCAAGTGCACAATCTGTACCGGCCCCGGTATCTTCACCAGCTTCCAGGGAAACAAGAGCACTGCTGACAGTCTCCTCCCGCTTTACTGCTACACCCCTCGTATCTGCCTTCAGAGATCTAAATCTCTCTCTTCCTTCAATGTGCAGGATAGTGGGGTGCCTTCTTTGACATTTCTGACAGGTCATCCTTCTTTTACATTCTTTGCTTAAGTGTCCTCTCATCAAACAGCCAAAACAAAGGCCTTTTGATCTCAGAAACCCAACCTTGGCTTCGTGTGGCTGTGCCTTCACCTGTTGGCAGTCGACCAAGAAATGCTCACCAGCGCAAAATACACATGAGATACTGGGAGCATCAGAAGGATGGGCGCCTGGTTTCTTGATTTTGAACGTTTGTTCTTTTAGAGGTTTTTCCGAGTCACAATCTGCCAATACATCCACTGCAGTGGCAAAGCTGCTTCCCCTACTCTTGGACTTGAACTGCTGTTTAAAGTCAACTTCTGTTTTGGTTTTAAAAAACCTTTTGTTGGACAGGGGATCTTGGATATCTCCGTACAACGGATCCTGCAGTATTTTGGCCTGTTTTTCCATGAACGTCACAAGGTCACTGAACTGGGCCCTCAGGTGGCTTCTCTCTAAAATATCACATGCCGTAGACCTCCATTTTTCCCTTAGTTTGTAGGGAAGTTTTGACATGATCAACTTTATGTTGGAGGGAAGATTAAGCTCTTCCATGTTCTGTAGGTCTTGCATAGCATTACAGCATCCTCTAAGATAGAGTGCATAGCCACCCAGTCCCTTTCCATCATCCGGTTTGATGTTTATCCAGTTCCAAGCTTTTTCCATGTAAGCAGTGGTGACTTTGATTTCATTGCCAAAGTGTTCCTTTAACAACCTCTTAGCCTCTGCATAGCCTCTTCTGGCTTCCATATGCAGACAACTACGGACCAGATCCTTGGGCTGACCAGAGGTGTACTGTTCCAGGTAATAGAGCCTATCCTGGTGACTGCTTGTCTTATCTTCTATTCCATGCTCAAATGCACGCATAAATGGCCTAAAGTTTAGAGGATCACCGTCAAACATAGGTATCTCCCTAACAGGGAGTGTGGCCTGTTTGTGCTGTAGTATAAGGAGGTCAGCAATTTCATTCTGCCTTTGCATGACAGTAGAGAGGTTATCATGGCTGGTATTATGGCTGATACCCGCAGTGTTGATTCTGTGTTGATTGCTAGACCTTGATGTTGGCTGCTGAAGGGTGTGGTTTATGACTTTTTTCTGAATAGGTTTTGATGGCTTTGTGGTCGGTTGTTGTAAAACTCTTTGTAGTGGGGTCTTTGGAACTGCACCTAATGCAGCAAACTCAACAGGTGATGGTTCAGGTTCCTTATAGACCTCGGGTTCCTGGTTCTCATAATAAGAGTTCATTCCATCTTCTTGGCTTAGAAAATGGGCTGCCACAGAATGGGATTGAGAAGTTGACTCACTCTCCAGAACCTTCAGTTTGGCATTATATGCTGCTATGTCCGTTTCCAGTGCCATTTTTTCCATCCTAACATTCAGTTGAGCTTTCTGTTGTTCCAGTTGAGCTTTCTCCAGTTCCAATGCATGCTTGTCCTGTAATGATGCTTGGCGAGCTAGTAGAGCTGCTCGTTCTGCCTCAGCTTTTAGGCGTGCAGAGGACACTGAGGAAGCAGTTTTAGAAGACTTCGTTTTACTTGATGTTTTTGACACATTGGAAATGCTGTCCTGTGGTTCAATGAGCGTTTGTGGCTCGATTTCAGCTTTTTTCCATATTTCCACCTCTTTCAGGAAATGTTCATAAGTTCTCATTCTTGGTTGATAATAGTTAATGCTCTCCTGTTCGTGTTCCTCCTCTGTGACCAGCTCTAGCACAGAATCATGAGCATTCTTAAAGTCATTGAGAACAGCATGAAATGCTTCAAGACTCTCATCCACAGTTTCAATGTTTCCTCCATCAACAAGAAGGGCTTTTATTTAATTCATTTTGCGTGTACACACTCCAAGTTTGCCTCTCCGGGCTGCATAGAGTGAATTTAGATGCTCCTCTGCCCTCTCCAGTGGAGTCTTATTTGGGATTTCATCCTCCATCATTCACTTTTAGTTCACTCAATTTACAATGACACAGTTGTTGATTTTTGATTGTTAAACGTAATGCCCCTTTAGACCTCCTTTAATGCTTTAAAACACAGTCCTCCATTTCAGCATATTTGATCCATTTTGAATTGAACATGTGCAAGTTCGGCATTTTAGATGCGTTTTAAACATTTCATCCCATTATAAGTTGTCCCTTTAATGAAGTTTAAACACGCAGTATCTTTAGATCCTTAGATTGCATTCGTTGCGTTGATGCATTGCATTTCCACGTTAGGTCAAATATTAGACATAAGATTAGGCTACATTGTGCGTAGGATCTCAGTGTTTCCCAAACTTAAACTTCTTAATCGTTTTCACAGCGCGGTCTTTTGAATTCCATTCCCAAGTTTATCAAACATTCCAATTAAAAGCACATTTGCGCTTCCATAATATGCATGATCAAATGATCGCATTGAACAGGGCAGCTCATTCATTCGCAGTGGTTACTCACGGCTGCCGAATTCTAGGAGTTCAAATCCTTCCAAGCGAGCTGTCCTTACGATCGGAATGCAATTACAAATAGAACAATATCCAGCGTGTGTCCGAACCGGAGATTTCCTTCCGATAGTAATCCTTCACTGAGTTTTTTGACTTGATTGTAGTGGCTTCCTTTAGTCTTTACCATAGCCACTGCCCAAGCCTGAAGCGGGGTTGTTTGGTACGCATACAGTCCACAGTCAAGGTTTCCAAACGGCCAAACATTCAATGACATCCAGGGATATGGTGCAACAAAAATGTTTATTCTTCTTATATCTAACAAATAAGTGATTCTCCAATCAACTTGAAGCATAGAATACTTTATATGGAAAATACATATTATGACCTGTCTGTATGTCTGTATGGTCAAAAAACTATACCGCTCCCGCATCTAGCAAGGACTCTTCCCCTCCCGAAGGCCCAACTTCCTGCCTTTATCCTAACACACTTACCACAATACAATGAATAGGCAAGAGGGGGGGCCAAAAACTAAGTTACACTAACAACAAATGAATATATCTCAATCAGGTAAATATAAATCATAAAGGTACGTACCTAATATTTCATCATTTACATTAATATTTAATATATTTACACAAATATACATGGAGCTCCATATGTTCGGTCTTTTATACAAATATGTCCAAATCGGCTCTAACAGGGATAGTGTGATAGTGTGTGTGATAGTGGGATAGTGTGTGTGATAGCGTGTTAGTGGGATAGTGTGTGTGATAGTGTGATAGTGGGAAAGTGGGATAGTGGGATAGTGTGATAGTTGGAAAGTGTGATAGTGGGATAGTGTGATAGTGTGATAGTGGGATAGTGTGATAGTGTGTGTGATAGTGGGATAGTGTGATAGTGTGTGTGATAGTGGGATAGTGTGATAGTGTGTGTGATAGTGGGATAGTGTGTGTGATAGTGTGATAGTGTGATAGTGGGATAGTGTGTGTGATAGTGTGATAGTGTGATAGTGTGTGTGATAGTGTGATAGTGGGATAGTGTGTGTGATAGTGTGTGTGATAGTGGGATAGTGTGTGTGATAGTGTGATAGTGTGATAGTGTGTGTGATAGTGGGATAGTGTGTGTGATAGTGTGATAGTGTGTGTGATAGTGGGATAGTGTGATAGTGTGTGTGATAGTGTGATAGTGTGTGTGATAGTGGGATAGTGTGATAGTGTGTGTGATAGTGGGATAGTGTGATAGTGTGTGTGATAGTGGGATAGTGTGATAGTGGGAAAGTGTGATAGTGGGAAAGTGTGATAGTGGGATAGTGTGATAGTGTGTGTGATAGTGGGATAGTGTGATAGTGGGAAAGTGGGATAGTGTGTGTGATAGTGTGATAGTGGGAAAGTGTGATAGTGGGATAGTGTGGTAGTGGGATAGTGTGATAGTGTGTGTGATAGTGTGATAGTGGGAAAGTGTGATAGTGTGATAGTGGGATAGTGTGATAGTGGGAAAGTGTGATAGTGGGATAGTGTGTGTGATAGCGTGTTAGTGGGATAGTGTGTGTGATAGTGTGTTAGTGGGAAAGTGTGATAGTGGGATAGTGTGATAGTGTGTGTGATAGTGGGATAGTGTGATAGTGGGATAGTGTGATAGTGGGATAGTGTGTGTGATAGCGTGTTAGTGGGATAGTGTGTGTGATAGTGTGATAGTGTGTGTGATAGTGGGATAGTGTGATAGTGGGATAGTGTGTGTGATAGCGTGTTAGTGGGATAGTGTGTGTGATAGTGGGAAAGTGTGATAGTGTGATAGTGTGTGTGATAGTGAGATAGTGGGAAAGTGTGATAGTGTGATAGTGGGATAGTGTGATAGTGGGAAAGTGTGATAGTGTGTGTGATAGTGTGATAGTGGGAAAGTGTGATAGTGGGATTGTGTGATAGTGGGATAGTGTGCTAGTGTGTGTGATAGTGGGATTGTGTGATAGTGGGATAGTGTGCTAGTGTGTGTGATAGTGTGATAGTGTGATAGTGGGATAGTGTGATAGTGTGTGTGATAGTGTGATAGTGGGATAGTGGGATAGTGTGTGTGATAGTGTGATAGTATGTGTGATAGTGTGATAGTGTGATAGTATGTGTGATAGTGTGATAGTGTGATAGTGTGTGTGATAGTGTGATAGTGTGTGTGATAGTGTGATAGTGTGATAGTGTGATAGTGTGATAGTATGTGTGATAGTGTGATAGTGTGATAGTGTGATAGTGTGTGTGATAGTGTGATAGTGTGTGTGATAGTGGGATAGTGTGATAGTGTGTGTGATAGTGAGTGTGATAGTGTGTGTGATAGTGTGTGTGATAGTGTGATAGTGTGTGTGATAGTGGGAAAGTGTGATAGTGTGTGTGATAGTGGGAAAGTGTGATAGTGTGATAGTGTGTGTGATAGTGTGTGTGATAGTGTGATAGTATGTGTGATAGTGTATGTGATAGTGTGATAGTGTGTGTTTACCTGACAGTCCACAGCCTTTTCGTAGTTTCCCAGCGCCTCATAGGTCAGTCCCATGTTCCCATAGGCCATTCCCTGACTCCTCCCACTTCCAGTCTCCTCCGCAATCTCTAATGCGCTCTGGTGCCACTAGAGAGAGAGAGATTGATGGACACAGACAGGCAGACAGTAGAACACTGCATGGGGAATATAATAGAGATTGATGGACACAGGCAGGCAGACAGTAGAACACTGCATGGGGAATACAATAGAGATTGATGGACACAGACAGGCAGACAGTAGAACACTGCATGGGGAATATAATAGAGATCGATGGACACAGACAGGCAGACAGTAGAACACTACATGGGGAATATAATAGAGATTTATGGACACAGACAGGCAGACAGTAGAACACTACATGGGGAATATAATAGAGATTTATGGACACAGACAGGCAGACAGTAGAACACTGCATGGGGAATATAATAGAGATTTATGGACACAGACAGGCAGACAGTAGAACACTGCATGGGGAATATAATAGAGATTTATGGACACAGACAGGCAGACAGTAGAACACTACATGGGGAATATAATAGAGATTTATGGACACAGACAGGCAGACAGTAGAACACTGCATGGGGAATATAATAGAGATTGATGGACACAGACAGGCAGACAGTAGAACACTGCATGGGGAATATAATAGAGATTTATGGACACAGACAGGCAGACAGTAGAACACTGCATGGGGAATATAATAGAGATCGATGGATACAGTCAGGCAGACAGTAGAACACTGCATAGGGAATATAATAGAGATCGATGGACACAGACAGGCAGACAGTAGAACACTGCATGGGGAATATAATAGAGATTTATGGACACAGACATGCAGACAGTAGAACACTGCATGGGGAATATAATAGAGATCGATGGACACAGTCAGGCAGACAGTAGAACACTGCATAGGGAATATAATAGAGATCGATGGACACAGTCAGGCAGACAGTAGAACACTGCATAGGGAATATAATAGAGATCGATGGACACAGTCAGGCAGACAGTAGAACACTGCATAGGGAATATAATAGAGATCGATGGACACAGACAGGCAGACAGTAGAACACTGCATGGGGAATATAATAGAGATTGATGGACACAGACAGGCAGACAGTAGAACACTGCATAGGGAATATAATAGAGATTGATGGACACAGACAGGCAGACAGTAGAACACTACATGGGGAATATAATAGAGATTGATGGACACAGACAGGCAGACAGTAGAACACTGCATAGGGAATATAATAGAGATTGATGGACACAGTCAGGCAGACAGTAGAACACTGCATGGGGAATATAATAGAGATTGATGGACACAGGCAGGCAGACAGTGGAACACTGCATGGGGAATATAATAGAGATTGATGGACACAGACAGGCAGACAGTAGAACACTGCATAGGGAATATAATAGAGATTGATGGACACAGACAGGCAGACAGTAGAACACTACATGGGGAATATAATAGAGATTGATGGACACAGACAGGCAGACAGTAGAACACTGCATGGGGAATATAATAGAGATCGATGGACACAGTCAGGCAGACAGTAGAACACTACATGGGGAATATAATAGAGATCGATGGACACAGTCAGGCAGACAGTAGAACACTACATGGGGAATATAATAGAGATCGATGGACACAGTCAGGCAGACAGTAGAACACTGCATGGGGAATATAATAGAGATCGATGGACACAGTCAGGCAGACAGTAGAACACTACATGGGGAATATAATAGAGATCGATGGACACAGTCAGGCAGACAGTAGAACACTGCATGGGGAATATAACAGCACCAACCTGCAGAGCTGCCTCGTTCTCCCCCATCAGCTGGTACACTGCACCCAGTGCCGCGCTCGCTTCGCCCTCTAGTGCTCGGTCCTGGGAGGAACAGGTTTAGAATAAATAGTGATAGCATATAGATGAATAACATACAGGTAACTGCCAAAGGTTAGTCACCCCTCCTTCCCTGCTTGTCATTCATTCATTAGAGGTAGAAGTGTTACCCCTGAGGTGCAGGCGATGTTGAGCTGATGCTCCAGGCAGGACAGGGCTTGCTCATAATTCCCCAGCTGGCTGTGTAGGTCTCCCAGCTCCCCATAGGCCTGGGCCTTCTCCCCTCCTCCACCTCCGCCTCCTGATCCGCCCAGCTCATGGGCCACCACCAGTCTCTTCTCAAAACACACCAAAGCTTGCTGGAGACTACCTAGAGATCTGAGAGGAGTTGTTTTTGTTTACCCCCATTTCCCTTTTCACAGTTGCTAATGTAGACCTGCTGCTTGCTGCATATGAGTCACTATTGCATTCAGAACGAGCCCTACCAATTATTTACATGAATGCATTTCATGAGTCACAACATAAAACACTCAGCTCTGAAAATCCAAACATCAAAAGGCATCTAGTTTCCCAGAGAGATATATGAGCAACTTAAGAAGGCAAACAAGAAAACAAATTGGGCAATAACCACAGGACATGTTAATTTAGCTAGTATGAGATATAATACGTGATATCCTTGGGGGAGGAAATGTAAAAGAGGCTGTGTCTGCAAACTAACACTGAGCTGTGACTTTATCTGTCTAACTACTGTACGTGACTTGTCCTATCATCACTCTGTCATTCCCTCACCAGGGAACAGCAGAGAAGCAGAGAGAGGAGGGTGAGCGAGAGAGATATAAAGACAGAGGAGGGTGAGAGAGAGAGATATATAGACAGAGGAGGGTGAGAGAGAGATATAAAGACAGAGGAGGGTGAGAGAGAGATATAAAGACAGAGGAGGGTGAGAGAGAGAGATATATAGACAGAGGAGGGTGAGAGAGAGATATAAAGACAGAGGAGGGTGAGAGAGAGATATAAAGACAGAGGAGGGTGAGAGAGAGATATATAGACAGAGGAGGGTGAGAGAGAGATATAAAGACAGAGGAGGGTGAGAGAGAGAGATATATAGACAGAGGAGGGTGAGAGAGAGATATAAAGACAGAGGAGGGTGAGAGAGAGATATAAAGACAGAGGGTGAGAGAGAGAGATATATAGACAGAGGAGGGTGAGAGAGAGATATAAAGACAGAGGAGGGTGAGAGAGAGATATAAAGACAGAGGAGGGTGAGAGAGAGAGATATATAGACAGAGGAGGGTGAGAGAGATATAAAGACAGAGGAGGGTGAGAGAGAGATATAAAGACAGAGGAGGGTGAGAGAGAGAGATATATAGACAGAGGAGGGTGAGAAAGAGATATAAAGACAGAGGAGGGTGAGAGAGAGATATAAAGACAGAGGAGGGTGAGAGAGATATAAAGACAGAGGAGGGTGAAAGAGATATAAAGACAGAGGAGGGTGAGAGAGAGAGATATATAGACAGAGGAGGGTGAGAGAGAGATATAAAGACAGAGGAGGGTGAGAGAGAGATATAAAGACAGAGGAGGGTGAGAGAGAGATATATAGACAGAGGAGGGTGAGAGAGAGATATAAAGACAGAGGAGGGTGAGAGAGAGAGATATATAGACAGAGGAGGGTGAGAGAGAGATATAAAGACAGAGGAGGGTGAAAGAGATATAAAGACAGAGGAGGGTGAGAGAGAGAGATATATAAGACAGAGGAGGGTGAGAGAGAGATATAAAGACAGAGGAGGGTGAGAGAGAGAGAGATATAAAGACAGAGGAGGGTGAGAGAGAGAGATATAAAGACAGAGGAGGGTGAGAGAGATATAAAGACAGAGGAGGGTGAGAGAGAGATATAAAGACAGAGGAGGGTGAGAGAGAGCGATATAAAGACAAAGGAGGGTGAGAGAGAGAGATATAAAGACAGAGGAGGGTGAGAGAGATATATAAAGACAGAGGAGGGTGAGAGAGAGATATAAAGACAGAGGAGGGCGAGGGAGAGATATAAAGACAGAGGAGGGTGAGAGAGAGATATAAAGACAGAGGAGGGTGAGAGAGAGATAAAGACAGAGGAGGGTGAGAGAGATATAAAGACAGAGGAGGGTGAGAGAGAGAGATATAAAGAGAGAGGAGGGTGAGAGAGAGATATAAAGACAGAGGAGGGTGAGAGAGAGATATAAAGACAGAGGAGGGTGAGAGAGAGATATAAAGACAGAGGAGGGCGAGAGAGAGATATAAAGACAGAGGAGGGTGAGAGAGAGATATAAAGACAGAGGAGGGTGAGAGAGAGATATAAAGACAGAGGAGGGTGAGAGAGATATAAAGACAGAGGAGGGTGAGAGAGAGATATAAAGACAGAGGAGGGTGAGAGAGAGAGATATAAAGACAGAGGAGGAGAGAGAGAGAGAGGAGGGTATAAAGACAGAGAGAGGGTGAGAGAGAGAGATATAAAGACAGAGGAGGGTGAGAGAGAGATATAAAGACAGAGGAGGGTGAGAGAGAGATATAAAGACAGAGGAGGGTGAGAGAGAGAGATATAAAGACAGAGGAGGGTGAGAGAGAGATATAAAGACAGAGGAGGGTGAGAGAGATATAAGACAGAGGAGGGTATATAAAGACAGAGGAGGGTGAGAGAGAGATATAAAGACAGAGAGGGTGAGAGAGAGATATAGACAGAGGAGGGTGAGAGAGAGATATAAAGACAGAGGAGGGTGAGAGAGAGAGATATAAAGACAGAGGGGTGAGAGAGAGAGATAAAGACAGAGGAGGGTGAGAGATATAAAGACAGAGGAGGGTGAGAGAGAGAGATATAAGACAGAGGAGGGTGAGAGAGAGATATAAAGACAGAGGAGGGTGAGAGAGAGATATAAAGACAGAGGAGGGTGAGAGAGAGATATAAAGACAGAGGAGGGTGAGAGAGAGATATAAAGACAGAGGAGGGTGAGAGAGAGAGATATAAGACAGAGGAGGGTGAGAGAGAGATATAAAGACAGAGGAGGGTGAGAGAGAGATATAAAGACAGAGGAGGGTGAGAGAGAGATATATAGACAGAGGAGGGAGAGAGATATAAAAGACAGAGGAGGGTGAGAGAGATATAAAGACAGAGGAGGGTGAGAGAGAGATATAAAGACAGAGGAGGGTGAGAGAGAGATATAAAGACAGAGGAGGGTGAGAGAGAGATATAAAGACAGAGGAGGGTGAGAGAGAGACAGAGGAGGTGAGAGAGAGATATAAAGACAGAGGAGGGTGAGAGAGAGATATAAAGACAGAGGAGGGTGAGAGAGAGATATAAAGACAGAGGAGGGTGAGAGAGATATAAAGGAGGAGGGTATAAAGACAGAGGAGGGAGGAGAGAGAGAGATATAAAGACAGAGGAGGGTGAGAGAGAGAGATATAAAGACAGAGGAGGGTGAGAGGAGAGATATAAAGACAGAGGAGGGCGAGAGAGAGATATAAAGACAGAGGAGGGTGAGAGAGAGATATAAAGACAGAGGAGGGTGAGAGAGAGATATAAAGACAGAGGAGGGTGAGAGAGATATAAAGACAGAGGAGGGTGAGAGAGAGAGATATAAAGACAGAGGAGGGTGAGAGAGAGAGATATATAAAGACAGAGGAGGGTGAGAGAGAGATATAAAGACAGAGGAGGGTGAGAGAGAGATATAAAGACAGAGGAGGGTGAGAGAGAGATATAAAGACAGAGGAGGGTGAGAGAGAGATATAAAGACAGAGGAGGGTGAGAGAGAGATATAAAGACAGAGGAGGGTGAGAGAGAGATATAAAGACAGAGGAGGGTGAGAGAGAGAGATAAAAAGACAGAGGAGGGTGAGAGAGAGATATAAAGACAGAGGAGGGTGAGAGAGAGATATAAAGACAGAGGAGGGAGAGAGAGAGATATAAAGAGAGAGGAGGGTGAGAGAGAGAGATATAAAGACAGAGGAGGGTGAGAGAGAGATATAAAGACAGAGGAGGGTGAGAGAGAGATATAAAGACAGAGGAGGGTGAGAGAGAGATATAAAGACAGAGGAGGGTGAGAGAGAGATATAAAGACAGAGGAGGGTGAGGGAGATATAAAGACAGAGGAGGGTGAGAGAGAGATATAAAGACAGAGGAGGGTGAGAGAGAGATATAAAGACAAAGGAGGGTGAGAGAGAGAGAGATATAAAGACAGAGGAGGGTGAGAGAGATATAAAGACAGAGGAGGGTGAGAGAGAGATATAAAGACAGAGGAGGGTGAGAGAGAGATATAAAGACAGAGGAGGGTGAGAGAGAGATATAAAAAGACAGAGGAGGGTGAGAGAGAGAGATATAAAGACAGAGGAGGGTGAGAGAGATATAAAGACAGAGGAGGGTGAGAGAGAGATATAAAGACAGAGGAGGGTGAGAGAGAGATATAAAGACAGAGGAGGGTGAGAGAGAGATATAAAGACAGAGGAGGGTGAGAGAGAGATATAAAGACAGAGGAGGGTGAGAGAGAGATATAAAGACAGAGGAGGGTGAGAGAGAGATATAAAGACAGAGGAGGGTATAAAGACAGAGAGAGAGAGATAAAAGACAGAGGAGGGTGAGAGAGAGAGATATAAAGACAGAGGAGGGTGAGAGAGAGATATAAAGACAGAGGAGGGTGAGAGAGAGAGATATAAAGACAGAGGAGGGTGAGAGAGAGATATAAAGACAGAGGAGGGTGAGAGAGAGATATAAAGACAGAGGAGGGTGAGAGAGAGATATAAAGACAGAGGAGGGTGAGAGAGAGATATAAAGACAGAGGAGGGTGAGAGAGAGATATAAAGACAGAGGAGGGTGAGAGAGAGAGATATAAAGACAGAGGAGGTGAGAGAGAGATATAAAGACAGAGGAGGGTGAGAGAGAGATATAAAGACAGAGGAGGGTGAGAGAGAGATAAAGACAGAGGAGGGTGAGAGAGAGATATAAAGACAGAGGAGGAGATGACAGAGAGGGTGAGAGAGAGATATAAAGACAGAGGAGGGTGAGAGAGATATAAAGACAGATATAAAGACAGAGGAGGGACAGAGGAGGGAGAGATATAAAGACAGAGGAGGGTGAGAGAGAGATATAAAGACAGAGGAGGGTAGAGAGAGATATAAAGACAGAGGAGGGTGAGAGAGAGATATAAAGACAGAGGAGGGTGAGAGAGAGAGATAAAAGACAGAGGAGGGTGAGAGAGAGATATAAAGACAGAGGAGGGTGAGAGAGAGAGATATAAAGACAGAGGAGGGAGAGAGAGATATAAAGACAGAGGAGGGTGAGAGAGAGAGATATAAAGACAGAGGAGGGTGAGAGAGAGATATAAAGACAGAGGAGGGTGAGAGAGAGATATAAAGACAGAGGAGGGTGAGAGGAGAGAGATAAAAGACAGAGGAGGGTGAGAGAGAGAGATATAAAGACAGAGGAGGGTGAGAGAGAGATATAAAGACAGAGGAGGGTGAGAGATATAAAGACAGAGGAGGGTGAGAGAGAGATATAAAGACAGAGGAGGGTGAGAGAGAGATATAAAGACAGAGGAGGGTGAGAGAGAGATATAAAGACAGAGAGGGTGAGAGATATAAAGACAGAGGAGGGTGAGAGAGAGATATAAAGACAGAGGAGGGTGAGAGAGAGAGATATAAAGACAGACACAGAGGAGGGTGAGAGAGAGATATAAAGACAGAGGAGGGTGAGAGAGAGATATAAAGACAGAGGAGGGTGAGAGAGATATAAAGACAGAGGAGGGTGAGGAGATATAAAGACAGAGGAGGGTGAGAGAGATATAAAGACAGAGGAGGGTGAGAGAGAGATATAAAGACAGAGGAGGGTGAGAGAGATATAAAGACAGAGGAGGGTGAGAGAGATATAAAGACAGAGGAGGGTGAGAGAGAGATATAAAGACAGAGGAGGGTGAGAGAGAGAGATATAAAGACAGAGGAGGGTGAGAGAGAGATATAAAGACAGAGGAGGGTGAGAGAGATATAAAGACAGAGGAGGGTGAGAGAGAGATATAAAGACAGAGGAGGGTGAGAGAGAGAGATATAAAGACAGAGGAGGGCGAGGGAGAGAGATATAAAGACAGAGGAGGGTGAGAGAGAGATATAAAGACAGAGGAGGGTGAGAGAGAGATATAAAGACAGAGGAGGAGAGAGAGAGATATAAAGACAGAGGAGGGTGAGAGAGAGATATAAAGACAGAGGAGGGTGAGAGAGAGATATAAAGACAGAGGAGGGTGAGAGAGAGAGATATAAAGACAGAGGAGGGTGAGAGAGATAAAGACAGAGGAGGGTGAGAGAGAGATATAAAGACAGAGGAGGGTGAGAGAGAGATATAAAGACAGAGGAGGGTGAGAGAGAGATATAAAGACAGAGGAGGGTGAGAGAGAGATATAAAGACAGAGGAGGGTGAGAGAGAGATATAAAGACAGAGGAGGGTGAGAGAGAGATATAAAGACAGAGGAGGGTGAGAGAGAGATATAAAGACAGAGGAGGGTGAGAGAGAGATATAAAGACAGAGGAGGGTGAGAGAGAGAGATATAAAGACAGAGGAGGGTGAGAGAGAGATATAAAGACAGAGGAGGGTGAGAGAGATATATATAAAGACAGAGGAGGAGTGAGAGAGAGAGAGAGATATAAAGACAGAGGAGGGTGAGAGAGAGAGATATAAAGACAGAGGAGGGCGAGGGAGAGAGATATAAAGACAGAGGAGGGTGAGAGAGAGATATAAAGACAGAGGAGGGTGAGAGAGAGATATAAAGACAGAGGAGGGTGAGAGAGAGATATAAAGACAGAGGAGGGTGAGAGAGATATAAAGACAGAGGAGGGTGAGAGAGAGATATAAAGACAGAGGAGGGTGAGAGGGTGAGAGAGAGAGATATAAAGACAGAGGAGGGTGAGAGAGAGATATAAAAAGACAGAGGAGGGTGAGAGAGATATAAAGATAAAGACAGAGGAGGGATGAGGAGAGAGAGAGATATAAAGACAGAGGAGGGTGAGAGAGAGAGATATAAAGACAGAGGAGGGTGAGAGAGAGATATAAAGACAGAGGAGGGAGAGAGAGATAAAAGACAGAGGAGGGTGAGAGAGAGATATAAAGACAGAGGAGGGTGAGAGAGATATAAAGACAGAGGAGGGTGAGAGAGAGATATAAAGACAGAGGAGGGTGAGAGAGAGATATAAAGACAGAGGAGGGTGAGAGAGATATAAAGACAGAGGAGGGTGAGAGAGAGAGATATAAAGACAGAGGAGGGTGAGGAGAGAGATATAAAGACAGAGGAGGGTGAGAGAGAGATATAAAGACAGAGGAGGGTGAGAGAGAGAGATATAAAGACAGAGGAGGGTGAGAGAGATATAAAGACAGAGGAGGGTGAGAGAGAGAGATATAAAGACAGAGGAGGGTGAGAGAGAGATATAAAGACAGAGGAGGGAGAGAGATAAAGACAGAGGAGGGTGAGAGAGAGATATAAAGACAGAGGAGGGTGAGAGAGAGATATAAAGACAGAGGAGGGTGAGAGAGATAAAGACAGAGGAGGGTGAGAGAGATATAAAGACAGAGGAGGGTGAGAGAGAGATATAAAGACAGAGGAGGGTGAGAGAGAGAGATATAAAGACAGAGGAGGGGTGAGAGAGAGAGATATAAAGACAGAGGAGGGTGAGAGAGAGATATAAAGACAGAGGAGGGTGAGAGAGAGAGATATAAAGACAGAGGAGGGTGAGAGAGAGAGATATAAAGACAGAGGAGGGTGAGAGAGAGATATAAAGACAGAGGAGGGTGAGAGAGAGAGAGATATAAAGACAGAGGAGGGTGAGAGAGAGATATAAAGACAGAGGAGGGTGAGAGAGAGAGATATAAAGACAGAGGAGGGTGAGAGAGAGATATAAAGACAGAGGAGGGTGAGAGAGAGATATAAAGACAGAGGAGGGTGAGAGAGAGATATAAAGACAGAGGAGGGTGAGAGAGAGATATAAAGACAGAGGAGGGTGAGAGAGAGATATAAAGACAGAGGAGGGTGAGAGAGAGATATAAA
This sequence comes from Oncorhynchus nerka, assembly GCF_034236695.1. Lineage (NCBI taxonomy): Eukaryota > Metazoa > Chordata > Actinopteri > Salmoniformes > Salmonidae > Oncorhynchus > Oncorhynchus nerka. The sequence continues at coordinate 85,375,621 of NC_088417.1, forward strand.
GACAGAGGAGGGTGAGAGAGAGATATAAAGACAGAGGAGGGTGAGAGAGAGATATAAAGACAGAGGAGGGTGAGAGAGAGAGATATAAAGACAGAGGAGGGAGAGAGAGAGATATAAAGACAGAGGAGGGTGAGAGAGAGATATAAAGACAGAGGAGGGTGAGAGAGAGATATAAAGACAGAGGAGGGTGAGAGAGAGATATAAAGACAGAGGAGGGTGAGAGAGAGATATAAAGACAGAGGAGGGTGAGAGAGAGATATAAAGACAGAGGAGGGTGAGAGAGAGAGATATAAAGACAGAGGAGGGTGAGAGAGATATAAAGACAGAGAGATATAAAGACAGAGGAGGGTGAGAGAGAGATATAAAGACAGAGGAGGGTGAGAGAGAGAGATATAAAGACAGAGGAGGGTGAGAGAGAGATATAAAGACAGAGGAGGGCGAGAGAGAGATATAAAGACAGAGGAGGGTGAGAGAGAGATATAAAGACAGAGGAGGGTGAGAGAGAGATATAAAGACAGAGGAGGGTGAGAGAGAGAGATATAAAGACAGAGGAGGGCGAGAGAGAGATATAAAGACAGAGGAGGGTGAGAGAGAGAGATATAAAGACAGAGGAGGGTGAGAGAGAGATATAAAGACAGAGGAGGGTGAGAGAGAGAGATATAAAGACAGAGGAGGGTGAGAGAGAGAGATATAAAGACAGAGGAGGGTGAGAGAGAGATATAAAGACAGAGGAGGGTGAGAGAGATATAAAGACAGAGGAGGGTGAGAGAGAGACAGAGGAGGGTGAGAGAGATAAAAGACAGAGGAGGGTGAGAGAGAGAGATATAAAGACAGAGGAGGGCGAGGAGAGATATAAAGACAGAGGAGGGTGAAGAGAGAGATATAAAGACAGAGGAGGGTGAGAGAGAGAGATATAAAGACAGAGGAGGGTATAAAGACAGAGAGAGAGAGAGAGATATAAAGACAGAGGAGGGTGAGAGAGAGATATAAAGACAGAGGAGAGAGAGATATAAAGACAGAGGAGGGTGAGAGAGATATAAAGACAGAGGAGGGTGAGAGAGAGATATAAAGACAGAGGAGGGTGAGAGAGAGAGATATAAAGACAGAGGAGGGTGAGAGAGAGATATAAAGACAGAGGAGGGTGAGAGAGAGATATAAAGACAGAGGAGGGGAGAGAGAGATATAAAGACAGAGGAGGGTGAGAGAGAGATATAAAGACAGAGGAGGGTGAGAGAGATATAAAGACAGAGGAGGGTGAGAGAGAGATATAAAGACAGAGGAGGGTGAGAGAGAGATATAAAGACAGAGGAGGGTGAGAGAGAGATATAAAGACAGAGGAGGGTGAGAGAGAGCGATATAAAGACAAAGGAGGGTGAGAGAGAGAGAGATATAAAGACAGAGGAGGGTGAGAGAGATATATAAAGACAGAGGAGGGTGAGAGAGAGATATAAAGACAGAGGAGGGCGAGGGAGAGATATAAAGACAGAGGAGGGTGAGAGAGAGATATAAAGACAGAGGAGGGTGAGAGAGAGATATAAAGACAGAGGAGGGTGAGAGAGAGATATAAAGACAGAGGAGGGTGAGAGAGAGAGATATAAAGACAGAGGAGGGTGAGAGAGAGAGATAAAAGACAGAGGAGGGTGAGAGAGAGATATAAAGACAGAGGAGGGTGAGAGAGAGATATAAACAGAGGAGGGTGAGAGAGATATAAAGACAGAGGAGGGTGAGAGAGAGATATAAAGACAGAGGAGGGTGAGAGAGAGAGAGATATAAAGACAGAGGAGGGTGAGAGAGAGAGATATAAAGACAGAGGAGGGAGAGAGAGATATAAAGACAGAGAGAGGGTGAGATATAAAGACAGAGGAGGGTGAGAGAGAGAGATATAAAGACAGAGGAGGGTGAGAGAGAGATATAAAGACAGAGGAGGGTGAGAGAGAGAGATATAAAGACAGAGGAGGGTGAGAGAGATATAAAGACAGAGGAGGGTGAGAGAGAGATATAAAGACAGAGGAGGGTGAGAGAGAGATATAAAGACAGAGGAGGGTGAGAGAGAGATATAAAGACAGAGGAGGGTGAGAGAGAGATATAAAGACAGAGGAGGGTGAGAGAGAGATATAAAGACAGAGGAGGGTGAGAGAGATATAAAGACAGAGGAGGGTGAGAGAGAGATAAAAGACAGAGGAGGGTGAGAGAGAGATATAAAGACAGAGGAGGGTGAGAGAGAGATATAAAGACAGAGGAGGGTGAGAGAGAGATATAAAGACAGAGGAGAGGGAGAGAGATATAAAGACAGAGGAGGGTGAGAGAGAGATATAAAGACAGAGGAGGGCGAGGGAGAGAGATATAAAGACAGAGGAGGGTGAGAGAGAGAGATATAAAGACAGAGGAGGGTGAGAGAGAGAGATATAAAGACAGAGGAGGGTGAGAGAGATATAAAGACAGAGGAGGGAGAGAGAGATATAAAGACAGAGGAGGGTGAGAGAGAGATATAAAGACAGAGGAGGGTGAGGGAGAGAGATATAAAGACAGAGGAGGGTGAGAGAGAGAGATATAAAGACAGAGGAGGGTGAGAGACAGAGGAGGGTGAGAGAGAGATATAAAGACAGAGGAGGGTGAGAGAGAGATATAAAGACAGAGGAGGGTGAGAGAGAGAGATATATAGACAGAGGAGGGTGAGAGAGATATAAAGACAGAGGAGGGTGAGAGAGAGATATAAAGACAGAGGAGGAGGGTGAGAGAGAGATATATAAAGACAGAGGAGGGTGACAGATAGATATAAAGACAGAGGAGGGAGAGAGAGAGATATAAAGACAGAGGAGGGTGAGAGAGCGATATAAAGACAGAGGAGGGTGAGAGAGAGATATAAAGACAGAGGAGGGTGAGAGAGAGATATAAAGACAGAGGAGGGTGAGAGAGAGATATAAAGACAGAGGAGGGTGAGAGAGAGATATAAAGACAGAGGAGGGTGAGAGAGAGAGATATAAAGACAGAGGAGGGCGAGGGAGAGAGATATAAAGACAGAGGAGGGTGAGAGAGAGAGATATAAAGACAGAGGAGGGTGAGAGAGAGATATAAAGACAGAGGAGGAGGGAGAGAGATAGACAGAGGAGGGTGAGAGATATAAAGACAGAGGAGGGTGAGAGAGAGAGATATAAAGACAGAGGAGGGTGAGAGAGATATAAAGACAGAGGAGGGACAGAGAGAGAGAGAGATATAAAGACAGAGGAGGGTGAGAGAGAGAGATATAAAGACAGAGGAGGGTATAAAGACAGAGGAGGGTGAGAGAGAGAGATATAAAGACAGAGGAGGGTGAGAGAGAGATATAAAGACAGAGGAGGGTGAGAGAGAGATATAAAGACAGAGGAGGGTGAGAGAGAGATATAAAGACAGAGGAGGGGAGAGAGATATAAAGACAGAGGAGGGTGAGAGAGAGATATAAAGACAGAGGAGGGTGAGAGAGAGATATAAAGACAGAGGAGGGTGAGAGAGAGAGATATAAAGACAGAGGAGGGTGAGAGAGATATAAAGACAGAGGGTGAGGAGAGATATAAAGACAGAGGAGGGTGAGAGAGAGATATAAAGACAGAGGAGGGTGAGAGAGAGATATAAAGACAGAGGAGGGTGAGAGAGAGATATAAAGACAGAGGAGGGTGAGAGAGATATAAAGACAGAGGAGGGTGAGAGAGATATAAAGACAGAGGAGGGTGAGAGAGAGATATAAAGACAGAGGAGGGTGAGAGAGAGAGATATAAAGACAGAGGAGGGTGAGAGAGAGATATAAAGACAGAGGAGGGTGAGAGAGAGATATAAAGACAGAGGAGGGTGAGAGAGAGGAGGGTATAAAGACAGAGGAGGGTGAGAGAGAGATATAAAGACAGAGGAGGGTGACAGAGAGATATAAAGACAGAGGAGGGTGAGAGAGAGATATATAGACAGAGGAGGGTGACAAGACAGAGGAGAGAGAGAGATATAAAGACAGAGGAGGGTGACAGAGAGATATAAAGACAGAGGAGGGTGAGAGAGAGATATAAAGACAAGGAGGGTGAGAGAGAGATATAAAGACAGAGGGTGAGAGAGATATAAAGACAGAGGAGGGTGAGAGAGAGATATAAAGACAGAGGAGGGTGAGAGAGAGATATAAAGACAGAGGAGGGTGAGAGAGAGATATAAAGACAGAGGAGGGACAGAGGAGGGTGAGAGAGAGATATAAAGACAGAGGAGGGAGATGAGACAGAGGAGGGTGAGAGAGAGATATAAAGACAGAGGAGGGTGAGAGAGAGATATAAAGACAGAGGAGGGTGAGAGAGAGATATAAAGACAGAGGAGGGTGAGAGAGAGAGATAAAGACAGAGGAGGGTGAGAGAGAGATATAAAGACAGAGGAGGGTGAGAGAGAGAGAGATATAAAGACAGAGGAGGGTGAGAGAGAGATATAAAGACAGAGGAGGGTGAGAGAGAGAGATATAAAGACAGAGGAGGGTGAGAGAGATATAAAGACAGAGGAGGGTAGAGAGATATAAAGACAGAGGAGGGTATAAAGACAGAGAGAAAGATATAAAGACAGAGGAGGGTGAGAGAGAGATATAAAGACAGAGGAGGGTGAGAGAGAGATATAAAGACAGAGGAGGGTGAGAGAGAGATATAAAGACAGAGGAGGGTGAGAGAGAGATATAAAGACAGAGGAGGGTGAGAGAGAGAGATATAAAGACAGAGGAGGGTGAGAGAGAGATATAAAGACAGAGGAGGGTGAGAGAGAGATATAAAGACAGAGGAGGGTGAGAGAGAGATATAAAGACAGAGGAGGGTGAGAGAGAGATATAAAGACAGAGGAGGGTGAGAGAGAGATATAAAGACAGAGGAGGGTGAGAGAGAGAGATATAAAGACAGAGGAGGGTGAGAGAGATATAAAGACAGAGGAGGGTGAGAGAGAGATATAAAGACAGAGGAGGGTGAGAGAGAGAGATATAAAGACAGAGGAGGGTGAGAGAGATATAAAGACAGAGGAGGGTGAGAGAGAGATATAAAGACAGAGGAGGGTGAGAGAGAGAGATATATATAAAGACAGAGGAGGGAGAGATATAAAGACAGAGGAGAGAGATATAAAAGACAGAGGAGGGTGAGAGAGAGATATAAAGACAGAGGAGGGTGAGAGAGAGAGATATAAAGACAGAGGAGGGTGAGAGAGAGATATAAAGACAGAGGAGGGTGAGAGAGAGATATAAAGACAGAGGAGGGTGAGAGAGAGATATAAAGACAGAGGAGGGTGAGAGAGAGAGATATAAAGACAGAGGAGGGTGAGAGAGAGAGATATAAAGACAGAGGAGGGTGAGAGAGAGATATAAAGACAGAGGAGGGTGAGAGAGAGATATAAAGACAGAGGAGGGTGAGAGAGAGATATAAAGACAGAGGAGGTGAGAGAGAGATATAAAGACAGAGGAGGGTGAGAGAGAGATATAAAGACAGAGGAGGGTGAGAGAGAGATATAAAGACAGAGGAGGGTGAGAGAGAGAGATATAAAGACAGAGGAGGGTGAGAGAGAGATATAAAGACAGAGGAGGGTGAGAGAGAGATATAAAGACAGAGGAGGGTGAGAGAGAGATATAAAGACAGAGGAGGGTGAGAGAGAGATATAAAGACAGAGGAGGGTGAGAGAGATATAAAGACAGAGGAGGGTGACAGAGAGGGTGAGAGAGATAAAGACAGAGGAGGGTGAGAGAGAGAGATATAAAGACAGAGGAGGGTGAGAGAGAGAGATATAAAGACAGAGGAGGGTATAAAGACAGAGAGGGTGAGAGATATAAAGACAGAGGAGGGTGAGAGAGAGAGATATAAAGACAGAGGAGGGTGAGAGAGAGAGATATAAAGACAGAGGAGGGTGAGAGAGAGATATAAAGACAGAGGAGGGTGAGAGAGAGATATAAAGACAGAGGAGGGTGAGAGAGAGAGATATAAAGACAGAGGAGGGTGAGAGAGAGAGATATAAAGACAGAGGAGGGCGAGAGAGAGATATAAAGACAGAGGAGGGTGAGAGAGAGAGATATAAAGACAGAGGAGGGTGAGAGAGAGATATAAAGACAGAGGAGGGTGAGAGAGAGAGATATAAAGACAGAGGAGGGTGAGAGAGAGATATAAAGACAGAGGAGGGTGAGAGAGATATAAAGACAGAGGAGGGTGAGAGAGAGAGATATAAAGACAGAGGAGGGTGAGAGAGAGATATAAAGACAGAGGAGGGTGAGAGAGATATAAAGACAGAGGAGGGTGAGAGAGAGATATAAAGACAGAGGAGGGCGAGGGAGAGAGATATAAAGACAGAGGAGGGGGAGAGAGAGATATAAAGACAGAGGAGGGTGAGAGAGAGATATAAAGACAGAGGAGGGTGAGAGAGAGAGATATAAAGACAGAGGAGGGCGAGGGAGAGAGATATAAAGACAGAGGAGGGTGAGAGAGAGAGATATATAGACAGAGGAGGGTGAGAGAGAGATATAAAGACAGAGGAGGGTGAGAGAGAGATATAAAGACAGAGGAAGGTGAGAGAGAGATATATAGACAGAGGAGGGTGAGAGAGAGATATAAAGACAGAGGAGGGTGAGAGAGAGAGATATATAGACAGAGGAGGGTGAGAGAGAGATATAAAGACAGAGGAGGGTGAGAGAGAGATATAAAGACAGAGGAGGGTGAGAGAGAGCGATATAAAGACAAAGGAGGGTGAGAGAGAGAGAGATATAAAGACAGAGGAGGGTGAGAGAGATATATAAAGACAGAGGAGGGTGAGAGAGAGATATAAAGACAGAGGAGGGCGAGAGAGAGATATAAAGACAGAGGAGGGTGAGAGAGAGATATAAAGACAGAGGAGGGTGAGAGAGAGAGATATAAAGACAGAGGAGGGTGAGAGAGAGATATAAAGACAGAGGAGGGTGAGAGAGAGATATAAAGACAGAGGAGGGTGAGAGAGAGAGATATAAAGACAGAGGAGGGTGAGAGAGAGATATAAAGACAGAGGAGGGTGAGACAGAGAGATATAAAGACAGAGGAGGGTGAGAGAGATATAAAGACAGAGGAGGGTGAGAGAGAGATATAAAGACAGAGGAGGGTGAGAGAGAGATATAAAGACAGAGGAGGGTGAGAGAGATATAAAGACAGAGGAGGGTGAGAGAGAGATATAAAGACAGAGGAGGGTGAGAGAGAGAGATATAAAGACAGAGGAGGGTGAGAGAGAGAGATATAAAGACAGAGGAGGGTGAGAGAGAGATATAAAGACAGAGGAGGGTGAGAGAGATATAAAGACAGAGGAGGGTGAGAGAGAGAGATATAAAGACAGAGGAGGGCGAGGGAGAGAGATATAAAGACAGAGGAGGGTGAGAGAGAGATATAAAGACAGAGGAGGGTGAGAGAGAGATATAAAGACAGAGGAGGGTGAGAGAGATATAAAGACAGAGGAGGGTGAGAGAGAGATATAAAGACAGAGGAGGGTGAGAGAGATATAAAGACAGAGGAGGGTGAGGATATAAAGACAGAGGAGGGGTGAGAGAGATATAAAGACAGAGGAGGGTGAGAGAGAGATATAAAGACAGAGGAGGGTGAGAGAGAGATATAAAGACAGAGGAGGGTGAGAGAGAGATATAAAGACAGAGGAGGGTGAGAGAGAGAGATAAAAGACAGAGGAGGGTGAGGAGAGAGATAAAGAAAGAGGGTGAGGACAGAGGAGGGTGAGAGAGAGAGATATAAAGACAGAGGAGGGTGAGAGAGAGAGATATAAAGACAGAGGAGGGTGAGAGAGATATAAAGACAGAGGAGGGAGAGAGAGATATAAAGACAGAGGAGGGTGAGAGAGAGAGATATAAAGACAGAGGAGGGCGAGGGAGAGAGATATAAAGACAGAGGAGGGTGAGAGAGAGAGATATAAAGACAGAGGAGGGTGAGAGAGAGAGATATAAAGACAGAGGAGGGTGAGAGAGAGATATAAAGACAGAGGAGGGTGAGAGAGAGAGATATATAGACAGAGGAGGGTGAGAGAGATATAAAGACAGAGGAGGGTGAGAGAGAGATATAAAGACAGAGAAGGGTGACAGAGAGATATATAAAGACAGAGGATGGTGACAGAGAGATATAAAGACAGAGGAGGGTGAGAGAGAGATATAAAGACAGAGGAGGGTGAGAGAGAGCGATATAAAGACAAAGGAGGGTGAGAGAGAGATATAAAGACAGAGGAGGGTGAGAGAGATATAAAGACAGAGGAGGGTGAGAGAGATATAAAGACAGAGGAGGGTGAGAGAGAGATATAAAGACAGAGGAGGGTGAGAGAGAGAGATATAAAGACAGAGGAGGGCGAGGGAGAGAGATATAAAGACAGAGGAGGGTGAGAGAGAGAGATATAAAGACAGAGGAGGGCGAGGGAGAGAGATATAAAGACAGAGGAGGGTGAGAGAGAGAGATATAAAGACAGAGGAGGGTGAGAGAGAGAGATATAAAGACAGAGGAGGGTGAGAGAGATATAAAGACAGAGGAGGGAGAGAGAGATATAAAGACAGAGGAGGGTGAGAGAGAGATATAAAGACAGAGGAGGGTGAGAGAGAGAGATATAAAGACAGAGGAGAGCGAGGGAGCGAGATATAAAGACAGAGGAGGGTGAGAGAGAGAGATATATAGACAGAGGAGGGTGAGAGAGAGATATAAAGACAGAGGAGGGTGAGAGAGAGATATAAAGACAGAGGAGGGTGAGAGAGAGAGATATATAGACAGAGGAGGGTGAGAGAGATATAAAGACAGAGGAGGGTGAGAGAGAGAGATATAAAGACAGAGGAGGGTGACAGAGAGATATATAAAGACAGAGGAGGGTGAGAGAGAGATATATAGACAGAGGAGGGTGAGAGAGAGATATAAAGACAGAGGAGGGTGAGAGAGAGATATAAAGATAGAGGAGGGTGAGAGAGAGATATATAGACAGAGGAGGGTGAGAGAGATATAAAGACAGAGGAGGGTGAGAGAGAGATATAAAGACAGAGGAGGGTGACAGAGAGATATAAAGACAGAGGAGGGTGAGAGAGAGATATATAGACAGAGGAGGGTGAGAGAGATATAAAGACAGAGGAGGGTGAGAGAGAGATATAAAGACAGAGGAGGGTGACAGAGAGATATAAAGACAGAGGAGGGTGAGAGAGAGCGATATGAAGACAAAGGAGGGTGAGAGAGAGATATAAAGACAGAGGGTGAGAGAGATATAAAGACAGAGGAGGGTGAGAGAGAGATATAAAGACAGAGGAGGGTGAGAGAGAGATATATAAAGACAGAGGAGGGTGAGAGAGATATAAAGACAGAGGAGGGTGAGAGAGAGATATAAAGACAGAGGAGGGTGAGAGAGAGAGATATAAAGACAGAGGAGAGCGAGGGAGAGAGATATAAAGACAGAGGAGGGCGAGAGAGAGAGATATAAAGACAGAGGAGGGTGAGAGAGAGAGATATAAAGACCGAGGAGGGCGAGGGAGAGAGATATAAAGACAGAGGAGGGTGAGAGAGATATAAAGACAGAGGAGGGTGAGAGAGAGATATAAAGACAGAGGAGGGTGAGCGAGAGAGATATAAAGACAGAGGAGGGTGAGAGAGAGATATAAAGACAGAGGAGGGTGAGAGAGAAATATATAAAGACAGAGGAGGGTGAGAGAGAGATATAAAGACAGAGGAGGGTGAGAGAGGGATATAAAGACAGAGGAGGGTGAGAGAGAGATATATAAAGACAGAGGAGGGTGAGAGAGATATAAAGACAGAGGAGGGCGAGAGAGAGAGATATAAAGACAGAGGAGGGTGAGAGAGAGAGATATAAAGACAGAGGAGGGTGAGAGAGAGAGAGATAAAAAGACAGAGGAGGGTGAGAGAGAGAGATATAAAGACAGAGGAGGGTGAGAGAGAGAGATATAAAGACAGAGGAGGGTGAGAGAGAAAGATATAAAGACAGAGGAGGGTGAGCGAGAGAGATATAAAGACAGAGGAGGGTGAGA